>NW_027182708.1:7500-10000 GCF_040807025.1 Struthio camelus
TTCCTCAGCCCCCGGCGGCGCGCTGGCCGAGAAGTTTAGGAACGGACAGGGGCTGGAGCCGGGCAGTGAAGGGCGCGCGCGCGAGGGAGCAAGCGAGGCGACGACGAATGGGCCGGGGTTGGGGGCGGGGGGTGGGGGCAGCGGCAGTGGCGGCGCTGGGCGGGGGGGGGGGGAGGGCGGCGGGACGGTCCACCAATTAAGGGCAGGAGGGGGAGGGGGAGGGAGAGGGGCAGGCAGGCAGAGAGAAAGAGAAAAGAAAGCCCCAACGGCGACTGCAGCGCCCTACATTCGCGCACGAGGACCTTCCCCTGCCGCTGGACCGCACGCCGCTTCCTGTGCCAAGTAGCAAAAAAATGAGCAGGCCTCCCAAGGAGATCGGGGGGCCGGGGGGGGGGGGTGGTGGTGGTGGAGGAGAGGAAACAACACGGGAAACGAAGGAAAACCAGCGAGGAAGATGGTAAGGGCGAGAAAGGGAGGTGCTGCTGCTGCTGCTGGTGGTGGGGCAAGCATACAGAAAGCGCACACGCACACGCGCGCGCGCGCGCACACACACACGCACACACGCACGCACGCACGCACGCACGCACGCACACACACAAAAAAAAAAAAAAAAAAAGCCCGTACGACACCGAAAAGGAGCAAGCCGGGGGGGGGGGGGGGGGGAAACCTAAACAAAGAAAGCACGCTAAGCGGCTAAGGGAGAAGCGGCAGCTCTCCAAGGAAACCGAACGGGTCCGGCCGGGGAGGGGGACTCGGGAGGGGCGGCGGGCTGGCCTGTTAGCGGCCGGCCCGAAGGGTCCAACTCGGCAGCGGCCGGCCCGCCCGCCCGCTCGCCCGCCCGGGCCTGGGAGGCTGCCTTGGCAGCGGCCAGAGAGTCTACCGGCCTCCGGGGAGGTCCTCGAAGGGGCGAGCTGGTCGACCGGCCTCCGGGGAGAGGCGAGCTGGTCGACCGGCCTCCGGGGAGGCCGCCGAGCCTCGAAGGGGCGAGCTGGTCGACCGGCCTCCGGGGAGGCCGCCGAGCCTCGAAGGGGCGAGCTGGTCGACCGGCCTCCGGGGAGAGGCGAGCTGGTCGACCGGCCTCCGGGGAGGCCGCCGAGCCTCGAAGGGGCGAGCTGGTCGACCGGCCTCCGGGGAGGCCGCCGAGCCTCGAAGGGGCGAGCTGGTCGACCGGCCTCCGGGGAGGCCGCCGAGCCTCGAAGGGGCGGGCGGGTCGACCGGCCTCCGGGGAGGCCGGCCTCGAAGGGGCGCGGCGTAGCCGGTCTCCGCGGCTCCGGGAGGCCCGGAGAAGTCGCAGCCGGTGCCCCGGGTCTGCCTCCGCTAACTGGCAGCAGGTCTACCAGGCTCCAGCGAGACTTGGTGGCCTTTCGGGGTGGTGGCTGGTAGACCTGTTCTCCCTGGCGTTCCTGTGGAGCGGCGAAAGGGGTCGCTCTGCGTCGCTGCCTCCAGTTACGTCATCGTAGAGGTCGGCCACTTTCGAGCCACTCCCCGGTAGGAGGGGCGGCTGTCCTTCGGCTCTCCCGCCCCGCTGGACTTAGCGGTACGACTGTAGGCCACAGGGTGAACAGCCGCTGAGTTCCGGAGCCGCACTCCCGGGCGCCCCCAGCGCATTGTGGCCGGCCCGCGGGAGGCCTAGGGCGGCTTGCGACGAGGGCGGGCGGGGAGCGGTCCTGAGCCCGGCCCTTCGGGGAGAGCACTTTCTTTTGCCCGTTCGGCGCGGCGGTCTCCCGGCAGGTCTCCGGCAGCCCCGCGAGTGTGTCCCAGGTGCCGGAAGCCGCTGCGGAGGCGGGGAGCCCAGCCAGCGGCAGGTCCCATGCAGCCGTTGCCGACTCGGGAGAGGGGTGAGCCGGACACCCCCCCCCCCCCCCCCCCCGCGGCCGGGGAAAAGGCCCGGTGCGTGTGCCGTTCGTGAACGCCAGAGGGTGGTCCAGAGAGAAACCGGGGGGTGCCCCGTGCGGCTCTGCCCAGACACCAGCGGCTCGAGAGCCTCGTTCTTCGGGCCCCTGTCGCAGGGAGCGTGGTGATGCCGGTGCTCCGGCCGGAGCAGCAGCCGGCTCGCGGCTGCCGATCCACACCCACACGCAGACGCCCGCTGAGGCGTCCCGGGACACGTCGGAGAGGCCCCTCGGCGGGCTGGCGCTTCCCTGCTTCCCCGTCACAGGGAGCGTGGGGGCGGTGCCGGTGTTCAGGCTCGAGTGGGCACCTCTTGCAGACGATGGTCCGCACCCACACGCAGCGCCCGCCGCTGGTTTGCGGCCACTGGTGGGCGGCGGGGTGAGTTGGCTCAGGACTCGACCGTGTGTGTTTGCTCCCGATCGATGAGGCCGTTCGGGTCGCGTCGGAGAGGGCCCCCGGCGGGTCGGCTCTGCTGTGCTCCCCCGTCACAGGGGGGTGCATGGGCGGTGTCCGATGTTCAGGCAGGGGGGTCTCCTCTCCAGCACGCGTCCTGTCGCGCGCGAGGTGCTGCCCGCTGGAGCGGCGAAGGAGAGGTGTGTGTGTGCTC
>NW_027182708.1:22500-25000 GCF_040807025.1 Struthio camelus
TGGGGGGGGGAGGGGGAGGCGGCGGGCGCGTGCGGCAGCCGCTTCCCCGAGCGCCTGGCCGAAGCGCGCGGGTCCCGGCCCCGCCCCGCCCCGCCCCGCCCCGCCCCACCCCGCGCCCGGGCGCCGTGCACCTGCGCGGAGAGTGTGGTTTGGGGGCGGGGGGAGGGGCAAGCGCCGGGCGGGAGAGGCGCGGGAGGTCAGCCTGGGGTCAGGGATTCTTCCTCAGCCCCCGGCGGCGCGCTGGCCGAGAAGTTTAGGAACGGACAGGGGCTGGAGCCGGGCAGTGAAGGGCGCGCGCGCGAGGGAGCAAGCGAGGCGACGACGAATGGGCCGGGGTTGGGGGCGGGGGGTGGGGGCAGCGGCAGTGGCGGCGCTGGGCGGGGGGGGGGGGAGGGCGGCGGGACGGTCCACCAATTAAGGGCAGGAGGGGGAGGGGGAGGGAGAGGGGCAGGCAGGCAGAGAGAAAGAGAAAAGAAAGCCCCAACGGCGACTGCAGCGCCCTACATTCGCGCACGAGGACCTTCCCCTGCCGCTGGACCGCACGCCGCTTCCTGTGCCAAGTAGCAAAAAAATGAGCAGGCCTCCCAAGGAGATCGGGGGGCCGGGGGGGGGGGGTGGTGGTGGTGGAGGAGAGGAAACAACACGGGAAACGAAGGAAAACCAGCGAGGAAGATGGTAAGGGCGAGAAAGGGAGGTGCTGCTGCTGCTGCTGGTGGTGGGGCAAGCATACAGAAAGCGCACACGCACACGCGCGCGCGCGCGCACACACACACGCACACACGCACGCACGCACGCACGCACGCACGCACACACACAAAAAAAAAAAAAAAAAAAGCCCGTACGACACCGAAAAGGAGCAAGCCGGGGGGGGGGGGGGGGGAAACCTAAACAAAGAAAGCACGCTAAGCGGCTAAGGGAGAAGCGGCAGCTCTCCAAGGAAACCGAACGGGTCCGGCCGGGGAGGGGGACTCGGGAGGGGCGGCGGGCTGGCCTGTTAGCGGCCGGCCCGAAGGGTCCAACTCGGCAGCGGCCGGCCCGCCCGCCCGCTCGCCCGCCCGGGCCTGGGAGGCTGCCTTGGCAGCGGCCAGAGAGTCTACCGGCCTCCGGGGAGGTCCTCGAAGGGGCGAGCTGGTCGACCGGCCTCCGGGGAGAGGCGAGCTGGTCGACCGGCCTCCGGGGAGGCCGCCGAGCCTCGAAGGGGCGAGCTGGTCGACCGGCCTCCGGGGAGGCCGCCGAGCCTCGAAGGGGCGAGCTGGTCGACCGGCCTCCGGGGAGAGGCGAGCTGGTCGACCGGCCTCCGGGGAGGCCGCCGAGCCTCGAAGGGGCGAGCTGGTCGACCGGCCTCCGGGGAGGCCGCCGAGCCTCGAAGGGGCGGGCGGGTCGACCGGCCTCCGGGGAGGCCGGCCTCGAAGGGGCGCGGCGTAGCCGGTCTCCGCGGCTCCGGGAGGCCCGGAGAAGTCGCAGCCGGTGCCCCGGGTCTGCCTCCGCTAACTGGCAGCAGGTCTACCAGGCTCCAGCGAGACTTGGTGGCCTTTCGGGGTGGTGGCTGGTAGACCTGTTCTCCCTGGCGTTCCTGTGGAGCGGCGAAAGGGGTCGCTCTGCGTCGCTGCCTCCAGTTACGTCATCGTAGAGGTCGGCCACTTTCGAGCCACTCCCCGGTAGGAGGGGCGGCTGTCCTTCGGCTCTCCCGCCCCGCTGGACTTAGCGGTACGACTGTAGGCCACAGGGTGAACAGCCGCTGAGTTCCGGAGCCGCACTCCCGGGCGCCCCCAGCGCATTGTGGCCGGCCCGCGGGAGGCCTAGGGCGGCTTGCGACGAGGGCAGGCGGGGAGCGGTCCTGAGCCCGGCCCTTCGGGGAGAGCACTTTCTTTTGCCCGTTCGGCGCGGCGGTCTCCCGGCAGGTCTCCGGCAGCCCCGCGAGTGTGTCCCAGGTGCCGGAAGCCGCTGCGGAGGCGGGGAGCCCAGCCAGCGGCAGGTCCCATGCAGCCGTTGCCGACTCGGGAGAGGGGTGAGCCGGACACCCCCCCCCCCCCCCCCCCCGCGGCCGGGGAAAAGGCCCGGTGCGTGTGCCGTTCGTGAACGCCAGAGGGTGGTCCAGAGAGAAACCGGGGGGTGCCCCGTGCGGCTCTGCCCAGACACCAGCGGCTCGAGAGCCTCGTTCTTCGGGCCCCTGTCGCAGGGAGCGTGGTGATGCCGGTGCTCCGGCCGGAGCAGCAGCCGGCTCGCGGCTGCCGATCCACACCCACACGCAGACGCCCGCTGAGGCGTCCCGGGACACGTCGGAGAGGCCCCTCGGCGGGCTGGCGCTTCCCTGCTTCCCCGTCACAGGGAGCGTGGGGGCGGTGCCGGTGTTCAGGCTCGAGTGGGCACCTCTTGCAGACGATGGTCCGCACCCACACGCAGCGCCCGCCGCTGGTTTGCGGCCACTGGTGGGCGGCGGGGTGAGTTGGCTCAGGACTCGACCGTGTGTGTTTGCTCCCGATCGATGAGGCCGTTCGGG
>NW_027182708.1:30000-32500 GCF_040807025.1 Struthio camelus
GTCGGCGCGCGCGGGCGCCGCACCCCCCCATGCCCGCCGGCGCGGCCCGTGCATGCCCCGCGGGCAGCCGGGACGGAGAGGGGTACCCTGCCCCCTCTCTCCGCGGTCTGGTCTCGGCGGAGAGACGCCGCGCGGTCGGCTTGCGCCGGCCTGCCTCGAACGCGCGACCCCGGCGCGAGCGCGTGCTCGCCGCCGGGACGGCGAGCCCCCACCGCGGGTGGTGCGGACGCCGAGCCCCAGCGCATCCCTTCTCCTCCCTGGCCGGTGCTCTCAGTCTCCCGCCGTGGCCGTCGGCGGCACCCTTCCTTCCCTCCCCCCCCGCCCTGCCCCGGCACTCCGCCATCCGGCGCGCCTGCCTCGCTCTGCCCGACCCGGCTTCGCTGGGCGGCAGGCGGGCGGCGGGCGGGCGGGCGGGGGCGGCCCCTCCCGGTCTCCGCGTGGAGGCGGGGAGAGCGGGCGCCGTTCCCCGTCCGTCCCGCCTCGCCCGTCTGCCTGCCGCCAGGCGTCTGCCCGCGGAAGGGACGGGCGAGTGCGTGGCGTCGCTCGGGAGGCTGCGTGTGTGCAGGCGGGTGTTGGGTGCCGTCTCCGGGGCGGCGGAGCTGGAGGCCGGTGAGGCGAGCGAAGGAGCTCGGAAGCGTGCGGCTGGCGGGTCGCGGGCGCGCGGGCAGCGGGTGGCGCCGCTCCCAGCGGCGGCCGGGCTCCGACGCCGGGGCTCCGCGGGGACCCACACCCCGGTCCCTGAGGCAGGTGGCGCGGCTGGCGCGCCGCTCCCTGCTGGGCCAGGCCGAGCCGGGCGCCTGGGCCGGACTCGAAGCGAGAAAGGGGTTGTCCCAGGTCGGGAGCGAGGGCTCCCCGCCCCTCTCGTTCGGGTCTGTTCTCCCCCCCCCCCCCCTTTTTTTTTCCCTCTGTGCTTGTACGGTCAGTGAGGCGTGCCCTCTCTCTCCGCTGTCCCTTGCTCAGCAGCCGGCGTCGGCGTGAGGAGGGAGGCAGAGCGGATGGGGGCCCTCAGGGGGCTGCGAAAGCTGCCCGGTCCCCCCGCGCGCGCGGTGGGGACCGAAACCGAGACAACTCTTAGCGGTGGATCACTCGGCTCGTGCGTCGATGAAGAACGCAGCTAGCTGCGAGAATTAATGTGAATTGCAGGACACATTGATCATCGACACTTCGAACGCACTTGCGGCCCCGGGTTCCTCCCGGGGCTACGCCTGTCTGAGCGTCGCTTGACGGTCAATCGTCACCCCCATTGCCGCGTTGGCGCAGCGGTGTGCCGCCCCTCGGGGGGGGGCCGGGGGGGGCGGCGGCGGCGGCGAGTCGGTGGGGGGGCGGCGGCGGCGGTGAGTCGGCGGCGGCGGCGGAGCCGGGACCACCGGTGCGTGCACCGGTGGCCCCGGTCTTCCGGCTGGCCTGCCTGCCCGGCTCCGGCCGACCGTCCGCCTCCACCGTCCGCGGCCGGCGTGCCTTGCCCTGCCCTCCCTCCCCTCCGAGCCCGGTGGCCACCGCTGCCCTGCGCGGTGTGTGCGGTGTGGCGCGGCTGGGGCGCCTCGCAGGCCCGCGCCGCCGGGGAGAGGGGGTGCCTCTCCTCCCCGTGTGGGCCCGGGCCTTCGTCCCCCTAAGTGCAGACTCGGGAAACCCCCGCTCCCGGAGCGCCCGCTGTGCGGAGTTCGTCCCGCCGGGCCCCCAGGTTCGGTCGGTCGCGGTGGCCCGGCACCTGCCGCCGCCGCCCGCCGCCACCGCCAGTGCCCGCCGTACGACGGCTCTCCTCCACCACTCTCCCGGTGGTGCGCTGGTCCCCCGTTCCCCTCCGGCGGGGGGGACGGCCGGCTGCCTTTCTTCCCCTCCCCTTGCCCTCTCCCTGCCCCGACTGCTGCCGCTTCGGCGCCCGCCGAGCCCCCTCTGCCCCCCCCCGCGGCGCACCCGCGTCCGTAGTGCGTGCCGAGCCACTTCCACCCGCCGGCTGGCGTCAGCCGCGGCGTTGCGTTGAGGCCGGCAGCGACGGCGCGCGGGTGTCTCCGCGGGGCGGTGGTGTGGGGCAAGCGCGGGCGGCGCCGTTCGGTGGCGAGACGGGGGAGGGGGGGGGGCAGAAAGGGGGGGGGGGGAGGGGCGCTGCCGCGCCGTCGTCCCGTGCCGGGGCGAGAGCGGAGGTCAGCGGCCGGGGAGGAGGAGCCAGCCGCGGCCGGTGGAGGGGCTGTGCGCGAGTGTGCGAGTGGGCGAGCGAGCGTTTGGGAGCCGGGCCCGGGGGAGGTGCGGACCTCGCCCCCCGGCCCCGCGCGGCTGTCTGCGGGTGGGTACCGCGGTGGTACCGCACCGTGCTGCCGCGCGCGTGTGTCGGAGGGGGGGGCCCCTCGCTGCCCCTCCGTGGCGGCGACTCGCGGGTCGCCGCGCCGCTTCCCCCTCGATCCTGGCGGGGGCCTCGGGCCGTCCTCTCTGCCGGCGGCTGGCGGGCGCGTGCCCGCCGGCTCTGCCTCGTCTCGGGCCTCCTCCGGGGGGTCGAAGCGCGAGG
>NW_027182708.1:37500-40000 GCF_040807025.1 Struthio camelus
GACGCGCGCGTACATCGCCCGGGGGGGGTGGGGGAGGAAGGCGCGGACGGCGGCTGCAGCGGCGCACGAGTACCGCCCCCCCCCCCCCCCCTGCCGTGGGGCCTCCGCGCCGCTTACCTTTTCGAAGGGGCGAAGGAGGGGGACTCCCAGCGCGGGGAGGGGAGTTGGGGGGGGGAGGGGGAGGCGGCGGGCGCGTGCGGCAGCCGCTTCCCCGAGCGCCTGGCCGAAGCGCGCGGGTCCCGGCCCCGCCCCGCCCCGCCCCGCCCCGCCCCACCCCGCGCCCGGGCGCCGTGCACCTGCGCGGAGAGTGTGGTTTGGGGGCGGGGGGAGGGGCAAGCGCCGGGCGGGAGAGGCGCGGGAGGTCAGCCTGGGGTCAGGGATTCTTCCTCAGCCCCCGGCGGCGCGCTGGCCGAGAAGTTTAGGAACGGACAGGGGCTGGAGCCGGGCAGTGAAGGGCGCGCGCGCGAGGGAGCAAGCGAGGCGACGACGAATGGGCCGGGGTTGGGGGCGGGGGGTGGGGGCAGCGGCAGTGGCGGCGCTGGGCGGGGGGGGGGGGAGGGCGGCGGGACGGTCCACCAATTAAGGGCAGGAGGGGGAGGGGGAGGGAGAGGGGCAGGCAGGCAGAGAGAAAGAGAAAAGAAAGCCCCAACGGCGACTGCAGCGCCCTACATTCGCGCACGAGGACCTTCCCCTGCCGCTGGACCGCACGCCGCTTCCTGTGCCAAGTAGCAAAAAAATGAGCAGGCCTCCCAAGGAGATCGGGGGGCCGGGGGGGGGGGGTGGTGGTGGTGGAGGAGAGGAAACAACACGGGAAACGAAGGAAAACCAGCGAGGAAGATGGTAAGGGCGAGAAAGGGAGGTGCTGCTGCTGCTGCTGGTGGTGGGGCAAGCATACAGAAAGCGCACACGCACACGCGCGCGCGCGCGCACACACACACGCACACACGCACGCACGCACGCACGCACGCACGCACACACACAAAAAAAAAAAAAAAAAAAGCCCGTACGACACCGAAAAGGAGCAAGCCGGGGGGGGGGGGGGGGGAAACCTAAACAAAGAAAGCACGCTAAGCGGCTAAGGGAGAAGCGGCAGCTCTCCAAGGAAACCGAACGGGTCCGGCCGGGGAGGGGGACTCGGGAGGGGCGGCGGGCTGGCCTGTTAGCGGCCGGCCCGAAGGGTCCAACTCGGCAGCGGCCGGCCCGCCCGCCCGCTCGCCCGCCCGGGCCTGGGAGGCTGCCTTGGCAGCGGCCAGAGAGTCTACCGGCCTCCGGGGAGGTCCTCGAAGGGGCGAGCTGGTCGACCGGCCTCCGGGGAGAGGCGAGCTGGTCGACCGGCCTCCGGGGAG
Organism: Struthio camelus; assembly: GCF_040807025.1. Taxonomy (NCBI): domain Eukaryota; kingdom Metazoa; phylum Chordata; class Aves; order Struthioniformes; family Struthionidae; genus Struthio; species Struthio camelus. Next base: position 38,847 of record NW_027182708.1, read on the forward strand.
GCCGCCGAGCCTCGAAGGGGCGAGCTGGTCGACCGGCCTCCGGGGAGGCCGCCGAGCCTCGAAGGGGCGAGCTGGTCGACCGGCCTCCGGGGAGAGGCGAGCTGGTCGACCGGCCTCCGGGGAGGCCGCCGAGCCTCGAAGGGGCGAGCTGGTCGACCGGCCTCCGGGGAGGCCGCCGAGCCTCGAAGGGGCGGGCGGGTCGACCGGCCTCCGGGGAGGCCGGCCTCGAAGGGGCGCGGCGTAGCCGGTCTCCGCGGCTCCGGGAGGCCCGGAGAAGTCGCAGCCGGTGCCCCGGGTCTGCCTCCGCTAACTGGCAGCAGGTCTACCAGGCTCCAGCGAGACTTGGTGGCCTTTCGGGGTGGTGGCTGGTAGACCTGTTCTCCCTGGCGTTCCTGTGGAGCGGCGAAAGGGGTCGCTCTGCGTCGCTGCCTCCAGTTACGTCATCGTAGAGGTCGGCCACTTTCGAGCCACTCCCCGGTAGGAGGGGCGGCTGTCCTTCGGCTCTCCCGCCCCGCTGGACTTAGCGGTACGACTGTAGGCCACAGGGTGAACAGCCGCTGAGTTCCGGAGCCGCACTCCCGGGCGCCCCCAGCGCATTGTGGCCGGCCCGCGGGAGGCCTAGGGCGGCTTGCGACGAGGGCAGGCGGGGAGCGGTCCTGAGCCCGGCCCTTCGGGGAGAGCACTTTCTTTTGCCCGTTCGGCGCGGCGGTCTCCCGGCAGGTCTCCGGCAGCCCCGCGAGTGTGTCCCAGGTGCCGGAAGCCGCTGCGGAGGCGGGGAGCCCAGCCAGCGGCAGGTCCCATGCAGCCGTTGCCGACTCGGGAGAGGGGTGAGCCGGACACCCCCCCCCCCCCCCCCCCCGCGGCCGGGGAAAAGGCCCGGTGCGTGTGCCGTTCGTGAACGCCAGAGGGTGGTCCAGAGAGAAACCGGGGGGTGCCCCGTGCGGCTCTGCCCAGACACCAGCGGCTCGAGAGCCTCGTTCTTCGGGCCCCTGTCGCAGGGAGCGTGGTGATGCCGGTGCTCCGGCCGGAGCAGCAGCCGGCTCGCGGCTGCCGATCCACACCCACACGCAGACGCCCGCTGAGGCGTCCCGGGACACGTCGGAGAGGCCCCTCGGCGGGCTGGCGCTTCCCTGCTTCCCCGTCACAGGGAGCGT
>NW_027182708.1:45000-47500 GCF_040807025.1 Struthio camelus
CCACCGCGGCCGCCGGTAGCGGCCCCCCCGGGTAGGGATGGCCATGGGCCCCGGGCTCCGGGCCCGAGGGTTCTCGGTCGGAGAGCCGGGCGGGGGTTTAAAGACTCGGGCGGCCCGATGCGACCCGGGGGGCAGCCGGGCGTGCTGCCGGAGGGGCCGGGGGGTCGGCGCGCGCGGGCGCCGCACCCCCCCATGCCCGCCGGCGCGGCCCGTGCATGCCCCGCGGGCAGCCGGGACGGAGAGGGGTACCCTGCCCCCTCTCTCCGCGGTCTGGTCTCGGCGGAGAGACGCCGCGCGGTCGGCTTGCGCCGGCCTGCCTCGAACGCGCGACCCCGGCGCGAGCGCGTGCTCGCCGCCGGGACGGCGAGCCCCCACCGCGGGTGGTGCGGACGCCGAGCCCCAGCGCATCCCTTCTCCTCCCTGGCCGGTGCTCTCAGTCTCCCGCCGTGGCCGTCGGCGGCACCCTTCCTTCCCTCCCCCCCCGCCCTGCCCCGGCACTCCGCCATCCGGCGCGCCTGCCTCGCTCTGCCCGACCCGGCTTCGCTGGGCGGCAGGCGGGCGGCGGGCGGGCGGGCGGGGGCGGCCCCTCCCGGTCTCCGCGTGGAGGCGGGGAGAGCGGGCGCCGTTCCCCGTCCGTCCCGCCTCGCCCGTCTGCCTGCCGCCAGGCGTCTGCCCGCGGAAGGGACGGGCGAGTGCGTGGCGTCGCTCGGGAGGCTGCGTGTGTGCAGGCGGGTGTTGGGTGCCGTCTCCGGGGCGGCGGAGCTGGAGGCCGGTGAGGCGAGCGAAGGAGCTCGGAAGCGTGCGGCTGGCGGGTCGCGGGCGCGCGGGCAGCGGGTGGCGCCGCTCCCAGCGGCGGCCGGGCTCCGACGCCGGGGCTCCGCGGGGACCCACACCCCGGTCCCTGAGGCAGGTGGCGCGGCTGGCGCGCCGCTCCCTGCTGGGCCAGGCCGAGCCGGGCGCCTGGGCCGGACTCGAAGCGAGAAAGGGGTTGTCCCAGGTCGGGAGCGAGGGCTCCCCGCCCCTCTCGTTCGGGTCTGTTCTCCCCCCCCCCCCCCTTTTTTTTTCCCTCTGTGCTTGTACGGTCAGTGAGGCGTGCCCTCTCTCTCCGCTGTCCCTTGCTCAGCAGCCGGCGTCGGCGTGAGGAGGGAGGCAGAGCGGATGGGGGCCCTCAGGGGGCTGCGAAAGCTGCCCGGTCCCCCCGCGCGCGCGGTGGGGACCGAAACCGAGACAACTCTTAGCGGTGGATCACTCGGCTCGTGCGTCGATGAAGAACGCAGCTAGCTGCGAGAATTAATGTGAATTGCAGGACACATTGATCATCGACACTTCGAACGCACTTGCGGCCCCGGGTTCCTCCCGGGGCTACGCCTGTCTGAGCGTCGCTTGACGGTCAATCGTCACCCCCATTGCCGCGTTGGCGCAGCGGTGTGCCGCCCCTCGGGGGGGGGCCGGGGGGGGCGGCGGCGGCGGCGAGTCGGTGGGGGGGCGGCGGCGGCGGTGAGTCGGCGGCGGCGGCGGAGCCGGGACCACCGGTGCGTGCACCGGTGGCCCCGGTCTTCCGGCTGGCCTGCCTGCCCGGCTCCGGCCGACCGTCCGCCTCCACCGTCCGCGGCCGGCGTGCCTTGCCCTGCCCTCCCTCCCCTCCGAGCCCGGTGGCCACCGCTGCCCTGCGCGGTGTGTGCGGTGTGGCGCGGCTGGGGCGCCTCGCAGGCCCGCGCCGCCGGGGAGAGGGGGTGCCTCTCCTCCCCGTGTGGGCCCGGGCCTTCGTCCCCCTAAGTGCAGACTCGGGAAACCCCCGCTCCCGGAGCGCCCGCTGTGCGGAGTTCGTCCCGCCGGGCCCCCAGGTTCGGTCGGTCGCGGTGGCCCGGCACCTGCCGCCGCCGCCCGCCGCCACCGCCAGTGCCCGCCGTACGACGGCTCTCCTCCACCACTCTCCCGGTGGTGCGCTGGTCCCCCGTTCCCCTCCGGCGGGGGGGACGGCCGGCTGCCTTTCTTCCCCTCCCCTTGCCCTCTCCCTGCCCCGACTGCTGCCGCTTCGGCGCCCGCCGAGCCCCCTCTGCCCCCCCCCGCGGCGCACCCGCGTCCGTAGTGCGTGCCGAGCCACTTCCACCCGCCGGCTGGCGTCAGCCGCGGCGTTGCGTTGAGGCCGGCAGCGACGGCGCGCGGGTGTCTCCGCGGGGCGGTGGTGTGGGGCAAGCGCGGGCGGCGCCGTTCGGTGGCGAGACGGGGGAGGGGGGGGGGCAGAAAGGGGGGGGGGGGAGGGGCGCTGCCGCGCCGTCGTCCCGTGCCGGGGCGAGAGCGGAGGTCAGCGGCCGGGGAGGAGGAGCCAGCCGCGGCCGGTGGAGGGGCTGTGCGCGAGTGTGCGAGTGGGCGAGCGAGCGTTTGGGAGCCGGGCCCGGGGGAGGTGCGGACCTCGCCCCCCGGCCCCGCGCGGCTGTCTGCGGGTGGGTACCGCGGTGGTACCGCACCGTGCTGCCGCGCGCGTGTGTCGGAGGGGGGG
>NW_027182708.1:60000-62500 GCF_040807025.1 Struthio camelus
GCCCTGCCGGCCTTCCACGCTTCCTCCTCCCCTCCCTTCCCCCCCCCCCCACACCGCTCCAGCCGCCCCACGCCGTGCCGTGTGGGGGCCGCGCTGCGAGTCGGCCGGGCCGGGGGCGGCGGGGGGCGGCGGGGGGGGGGGGCGCGCTGGGAGGAAGGAGGAGGGCCTCCGGCCACCGCGGCCGCCGGTAGCGGCCCCCCCGGGTAGGGATGGCCATGGGCCCCGGGCTCCGGGCCCGAGGGTTCTCGGTCGGAGAGCCGGGCGGGGGTTTAAAGACTCGGGCGGCCCGATGCGACCCGGGGGGCAGCCGGGCGTGCTGCCGGAGGGGCCGGGGGGTCGGCGCGCGCGGGCGCCGCACCCCCCCATGCCCGCCGGCGCGGCCCGTGCATGCCCCGCGGGCAGCCGGGACGGAGAGGGGTACCCTGCCCCCTCTCTCCGCGGTCTGGTCTCGGCGGAGAGACGCCGCGCGGTCGGCTTGCGCCGGCCTGCCTCGAACGCGCGACCCCGGCGCGAGCGCGTGCTCGCCGCCGGGACGGCGAGCCCCCACCGCGGGTGGTGCGGACGCCGAGCCCCAGCGCATCCCTTCTCCTCCCTGGCCGGTGCTCTCAGTCTCCCGCCGTGGCCGTCGGCGGCACCCTTCCTTCCCTCCCCCCCCGCCCTGCCCCGGCACTCCGCCATCCGGCGCGCCTGCCTCGCTCTGCCCGACCCGGCTTCGCTGGGCGGCAGGCGGGCGGCGGGCGGGCGGGCGGGGGCGGCCCCTCCCGGTCTCCGCGTGGAGGCGGGGAGAGCGGGCGCCGTTCCCCGTCCGTCCCGCCTCGCCCGTCTGCCTGCCGCCAGGCGTCTGCCCGCGGAAGGGACGGGCGAGTGCGTGGCGTCGCTCGGGAGGCTGCGTGTGTGCAGGCGGGTGTTGGGTGCCGTCTCCGGGGCGGCGGAGCTGGAGGCCGGTGAGGCGAGCGAAGGAGCTCGGAAGCGTGCGGCTGGCGGGTCGCGGGCGCGCGGGCAGCGGGTGGCGCCGCTCCCAGCGGCGGCCGGGCTCCGACGCCGGGGCTCCGCGGGGACCCACACCCCGGTCCCTGAGGCAGGTGGCGCGGCTGGCGCGCCGCTCCCTGCTGGGCCAGGCCGAGCCGGGCGCCTGGGCCGGACTCGAAGCGAGAAAGGGGTTGTCCCAGGTCGGGAGCGAGGGCTCCCCGCCCCTCTCGTTCGGGTCTGTTCTCCCCCCCCCCCCCCTTTTTTTTTCCCTCTGTGCTTGTACGGTCAGTGAGGCGTGCCCTCTCTCTCCGCTGTCCCTTGCTCAGCAGCCGGCGTCGGCGTGAGGAGGGAGGCAGAGCGGATGGGGGCCCTCAGGGGGCTGCGAAAGCTGCCCGGTCCCCCCGCGCGCGCGGTGGGGACCGAAACCGAGACAACTCTTAGCGGTGGATCACTCGGCTCGTGCGTCGATGAAGAACGCAGCTAGCTGCGAGAATTAATGTGAATTGCAGGACACATTGATCATCGACACTTCGAACGCACTTGCGGCCCCGGGTTCCTCCCGGGGCTACGCCTGTCTGAGCGTCGCTTGACGGTCAATCGTCACCCCCATTGCCGCGTTGGCGCAGCGGTGTGCCGCCCCTCGGGGGGGGGCCGGGGGGGGCGGCGGCGGCGGCGAGTCGGTGGGGGGGCGGCGGCGGCGGTGAGTCGGCGGCGGCGGCGGAGCCGGGACCACCGGTGCGTGCACCGGTGGCCCCGGTCTTCCGGCTGGCCTGCCTGCCCGGCTCCGGCCGACCGTCCGCCTCCACCGTCCGCGGCCGGCGTGCCTTGCCCTGCCCTCCCTCCCCTCCGAGCCCGGTGGCCACCGCTGCCCTGCGCGGTGTGTGCGGTGTGGCGCGGCTGGGGCGCCTCGCAGGCCCGCGCCGCCGGGGAGAGGGGGTGCCTCTCCTCCCCGTGTGGGCCCGGGCCTTCGTCCCCCTAAGTGCAGACTCGGGAAACCCCCGCTCCCGGAGCGCCCGCTGTGCGGAGTTCGTCCCGCCGGGCCCCCAGGTTCGGTCGGTCGCGGTGGCCCGGCACCTGCCGCCGCCGCCCGCCGCCACCGCCAGTGCCCGCCGTACGACGGCTCTCCTCCACCACTCTCCCGGTGGTGCGCTGGTCCCCCGTTCCCCTCCGGCGGGGGGGACGGCCGGCTGCCTTTCTTCCCCTCCCCTTGCCCTCTCCCTGCCCCGACTGCTGCCGCTTCGGCGCCCGCCGAGCCCCCTCTGCCCCCCCCCGCGGCGCACCCGCGTCCGTAGTGCGTGCCGAGCCACTTCCACCCGCCGGCTGGCGTCAGCCGCGGCGTTGCGTTGAGGCCGGCAGCGACGGCGCGCGGGTGTCTCCGCGGGGCGGTGGTGTGGGGCAAGCGCGGGCGGCGCCGTTCGGTGGCGAGACGGGGGAGGGGGGGGGGCAGAAAGGGGGGGGGGGGAGGGGCGCTGCCGCGCCGTCGTCCCGTGCCGGGGCGAGAGCGGAGGTCAGCGGCCGGGGAGGAGGAGCC
>NW_027182708.1:75000-77500 GCF_040807025.1 Struthio camelus
CGGGCGGCGGCGGGGGAGGCACCCCCGCGGGGATTTCAGGTCGTTTCCCTCACCCCAGGGCCAGGTACCTAGCGTCCGCGCTTCTCCTGCCTCCCCTCGGTGACCCACCCGTGTGGTCCCGTGTGCCAGCGTGCTCCTCCCGGGCGCTGCGCTGCGCGTGCCGCACCGGCCGTGCCCTGCCGGCCTTCCACGCTTCCTCCTCCCCTCCCTTCCCCCCCCCCCCACACCGCTCCAGCCGCCCCACGCCGTGCCGTGTGGGGGCCGCGCTGCGAGTCGGCCGGGCCGGGGGCGGCGGGGGGCGGCGGGGGGGGGGGGCGCGCTGGGAGGAAGGAGGAGGGCCTCCGGCCACCGCGGCCGCCGGTAGCGGCCCCCCCGGGTAGGGATGGCCATGGGCCCCGGGCTCCGGGCCCGAGGGTTCTCGGTCGGAGAGCCGGGCGGGGGTTTAAAGACTCGGGCGGCCCGATGCGACCCGGGGGGCAGCCGGGCGTGCTGCCGGAGGGGCCGGGGGGTCGGCGCGCGCGGGCGCCGCACCCCCCCATGCCCGCCGGCGCGGCCCGTGCATGCCCCGCGGGCAGCCGGGACGGAGAGGGGTACCCTGCCCCCTCTCTCCGCGGTCTGGTCTCGGCGGAGAGACGCCGCGCGGTCGGCTTGCGCCGGCCTGCCTCGAACGCGCGACCCCGGCGCGAGCGCGTGCTCGCCGCCGGGACGGCGAGCCCCCACCGCGGGTGGTGCGGACGCCGAGCCCCAGCGCATCCCTTCTCCTCCCTGGCCGGTGCTCTCAGTCTCCCGCCGTGGCCGTCGGCGGCACCCTTCCTTCCCTCCCCCCCCGCCCTGCCCCGGCACTCCGCCATCCGGCGCGCCTGCCTCGCTCTGCCCGACCCGGCTTCGCTGGGCGGCAGGCGGGCGGCGGGCGGGCGGGCGGGGGCGGCCCCTCCCGGTCTCCGCGTGGAGGCGGGGAGAGCGGGCGCCGTTCCCCGTCCGTCCCGCCTCGCCCGTCTGCCTGCCGCCAGGCGTCTGCCCGCGGAAGGGACGGGCGAGTGCGTGGCGTCGCTCGGGAGGCTGCGTGTGTGCAGGCGGGTGTTGGGTGCCGTCTCCGGGGCGGCGGAGCTGGAGGCCGGTGAGGCGAGCGAAGGAGCTCGGAAGCGTGCGGCTGGCGGGTCGCGGGCGCGCGGGCAGCGGGTGGCGCCGCTCCCAGCGGCGGCCGGGCTCCGACGCCGGGGCTCCGCGGGGACCCACACCCCGGTCCCTGAGGCAGGTGGCGCGGCTGGCGCGCCGCTCCCTGCTGGGCCAGGCCGAGCCGGGCGCCTGGGCCGGACTCGAAGCGAGAAAGGGGTTGTCCCAGGTCGGGAGCGAGGGCTCCCCGCCCCTCTCGTTCGGGTCTGTTCTCCCCCCCCCCCCCCTTTTTTTTTCCCTCTGTGCTTGTACGGTCAGTGAGGCGTGCCCTCTCTCTCCGCTGTCCCTTGCTCAGCAGCCGGCGTCGGCGTGAGGAGGGAGGCAGAGCGGATGGGGGCCCTCAGGGGGCTGCGAAAGCTGCCCGGTCCCCCCGCGCGCGCGGTGGGGACCGAAACCGAGACAACTCTTAGCGGTGGATCACTCGGCTCGTGCGTCGATGAAGAACGCAGCTAGCTGCGAGAATTAATGTGAATTGCAGGACACATTGATCATCGACACTTCGAACGCACTTGCGGCCCCGGGTTCCTCCCGGGGCTACGCCTGTCTGAGCGTCGCTTGACGGTCAATCGTCACCCCCATTGCCGCGTTGGCGCAGCGGTGTGCCGCCCCTCGGGGGGGGGCCGGGGGGGGCGGCGGCGGCGGCGAGTCGGTGGGGGGGCGGCGGCGGCGGTGAGTCGGCGGCGGCGGCGGAGCCGGGACCACCGGTGCGTGCACCGGTGGCCCCGGTCTTCCGGCTGGCCTGCCTGCCCGGCTCCGGCCGACCGTCCGCCTCCACCGTCCGCGGCCGGCGTGCCTTGCCCTGCCCTCCCTCCCCTCCGAGCCCGGTGGCCACCGCTGCCCTGCGCGGTGTGTGCGGTGTGGCGCGGCTGGGGCGCCTCGCAGGCCCGCGCCGCCGGGGAGAGGGGGTGCCTCTCCTCCCCGTGTGGGCCCGGGCCTTCGTCCCCCTAAGTGCAGACTCGGGAAACCCCCGCTCCCGGAGCGCCCGCTGTGCGGAGTTCGTCCCGCCGGGCCCCCAGGTTCGGTCGGTCGCGGTGGCCCGGCACCTGCCGCCGCCGCCCGCCGCCACCGCCAGTGCCCGCCGTACGACGGCTCTCCTCCACCACTCTCCCGGTGGTGCGCTGGTCCCCCGTTCCCCTCCGGCGGGGGGGACGGCCGGCTGCCTTTCTTCCCCTCCCCTTGCCCTCTCCCTGCCCCGACTGCTGCCGCTTCGGCGCCCGCCGAGCCCCCTCTGCCCCCCCCCGCGGCGCACCCGCGTCCGTAGTGCGTGCCGAGCCACTTCCACCCGCCGGCTGGCGTCAGCCGCGGCGTTGCGTTGAGGCCGGCAGCG
>NW_027182708.1:90000-93010 GCF_040807025.1 Struthio camelus
GCCCCGGGAGGAGGACGAGGTCGTGGCGGTGGGTGTCGGGCGCACCCCGCGGGTGGACGCTCCGCCGAGGGGCGCTGGAGCCGGCTGGCGGGTGCCGGGTTCCCCTCCGCGCCCCGCCTCGTCGCTGCCGCTGAGGCTGCCGCCGTCGCCGCGAGGCGGCGGTGGCCCGGCGGCGGGCGGCGGCGGGGGAGGCACCCCCGCGGGGATTTCAGGTCGTTTCCCTCACCCCAGGGCCAGGTACCTAGCGTCCGCGCTTCTCCTGCCTCCCCTCGGTGACCCACCCGTGTGGTCCCGTGTGCCAGCGTGCTCCTCCCGGGCGCTGCGCTGCGCGTGCCGCACCGGCCGTGCCCTGCCGGCCTTCCACGCTTCCTCCTCCCCTCCCTTCCCCCCCCCCCCACACCGCTCCAGCCGCCCCACGCCGTGCCGTGTGGGGGCCGCGCTGCGAGTCGGCCGGGCCGGGGGCGGCGGGGGGCGGCGGGGGGGGGGGGCGCGCTGGGAGGAAGGAGGAGGGCCTCCGGCCACCGCGGCCGCCGGTAGCGGCCCCCCCGGGTAGGGATGGCCATGGGCCCCGGGCTCCGGGCCCGAGGGTTCTCGGTCGGAGAGCCGGGCGGGGGTTTAAAGACTCGGGCGGCCCGATGCGACCCGGGGGGCAGCCGGGCGTGCTGCCGGAGGGGCCGGGGGGTCGGCGCGCGCGGGCGCCGCACCCCCCCATGCCCGCCGGCGCGGCCCGTGCATGCCCCGCGGGCAGCCGGGACGGAGAGGGGTACCCTGCCCCCTCTCTCCGCGGTCTGGTCTCGGCGGAGAGACGCCGCGCGGTCGGCTTGCGCCGGCCTGCCTCGAACGCGCGACCCCGGCGCGAGCGCGTGCTCGCCGCCGGGACGGCGAGCCCCCACCGCGGGTGGTGCGGACGCCGAGCCCCAGCGCATCCCTTCTCCTCCCTGGCCGGTGCTCTCAGTCTCCCGCCGTGGCCGTCGGCGGCACCCTTCCTTCCCTCCCCCCCCGCCCTGCCCCGGCACTCCGCCATCCGGCGCGCCTGCCTCGCTCTGCCCGACCCGGCTTCGCTGGGCGGCAGGCGGGCGGCGGGCGGGCGGGCGGGGGCGGCCCCTCCCGGTCTCCGCGTGGAGGCGGGGAGAGCGGGCGCCGTTCCCCGTCCGTCCCGCCTCGCCCGTCTGCCTGCCGCCAGGCGTCTGCCCGCGGAAGGGACGGGCGAGTGCGTGGCGTCGCTCGGGAGGCTGCGTGTGTGCAGGCGGGTGTTGGGTGCCGTCTCCGGGGCGGCGGAGCTGGAGGCCGGTGAGGCGAGCGAAGGAGCTCGGAAGCGTGCGGCTGGCGGGTCGCGGGCGCGCGGGCAGCGGGTGGCGCCGCTCCCAGCGGCGGCCGGGCTCCGACGCCGGGGCTCCGCGGGGACCCACACCCCGGTCCCTGAGGCAGGTGGCGCGGCTGGCGCGCCGCTCCCTGCTGGGCCAGGCCGAGCCGGGCGCCTGGGCCGGACTCGAAGCGAGAAAGGGGTTGTCCCAGGTCGGGAGCGAGGGCTCCCCGCCCCTCTCGTTCGGGTCTGTTCTCCCCCCCCCCCCCCTTTTTTTTTCCCTCTGTGCTTGTACGGTCAGTGAGGCGTGCCCTCTCTCTCCGCTGTCCCTTGCTCAGCAGCCGGCGTCGGCGTGAGGAGGGAGGCAGAGCGGATGGGGGCCCTCAGGGGGCTGCGAAAGCTGCCCGGTCCCCCCGCGCGCGCGGTGGGGACCGAAACCGAGACAACTCTTAGCGGTGGATCACTCGGCTCGTGCGTCGATGAAGAACGCAGCTAGCTGCGAGAATTAATGTGAATTGCAGGACACATTGATCATCGACACTTCGAACGCACTTGCGGCCCCGGGTTCCTCCCGGGGCTACGCCTGTCTGAGCGTCGCTTGACGGTCAATCGTCACCCCCATTGCCGCGTTGGCGCAGCGGTGTGCCGCCCCTCGGGGGGGGGCCGGGGGGGGCGGCGGCGGCGGCGAGTCGGTGGGGGGGCGGCGGCGGCGGTGAGTCGGCGGCGGCGGCGGAGCCGGGACCACCGGTGCGTGCACCGGTGGCCCCGGTCTTCCGGCTGGCCTGCCTGCCCGGCTCCGGCCGACCGTCCGCCTCCACCGTCCGCGGCCGGCGTGCCTTGCCCTGCCCTCCCTCCCCTCCGAGCCCGGTGGCCACCGCTGCCCTGCGCGGTGTGTGCGGTGTGGCGCGGCTGGGGCGCCTCGCAGGCCCGCGCCGCCGGGGAGAGGGGGTGCCTCTCCTCCCCGTGTGGGCCCGGGCCTTCGTCCCCCTAAGTGCAGACTCGGGAAACCCCCGCTCCCGGAGCGCCCGCTGTGCGGAGTTCGTCCCGCCGGGCCCCCAGGTTCGGTCGGTCGCGGTGGCCCGGCACCTGCCGCCGCCGCCCGCCGCCACCGCCAGTGCCCGCCGTACGACGGCTCTCCTCCACCACTCTCCCGGTGGTGCGCTGGTCCCCCGTTCCCCTCCGGCGGGGGGGACGGCCGGCTGCCTTTCTTCCCCTCCCCTTGCCCTCTCCCTGCCCCGACTGCTGCCGCTTCGGCGCCCGCCGAGCCCCCTCTGCCCCCCCCCGCGGCGCACCCGCGTCCGTAGTGCGTGCCGAGCCACTTCCACCCGCCGGCTGGCGTCAGCCGCGGCGTTGCGTTGAGGCCGGCAGCGACGGCGCGCGGGTGTCTCCGCGGGGCGGTGGTGTGGGGCAAGCGCGGGCGGCGCCGTTCGGTGGCGAGACGGGGGAGGGGGGGGGGCAGAAAGGGGGGGGGGGGAGGGGCGCTGCCGCGCCGTCGTCCCGTGCCGGGGCGAGAGCGGAGGTCAGCGGCCGGGGAGGAGGAGCCAGCCGCGGCCGGTGGAGGGGCTGTGCGCGAGTGTGCGAGTGGGCGAGCGAGCGTTTGGGAGCCGGGCCCGGGGGAGGTGCGGACCTCGCCCCCCGGCCCCGCGCGGCTGTCTGCGGGTGGGTACCGCGGTGGTACCGCACCGTGCTGCCGCGCGCGTGTGTCGG
>NW_027182709.1:10000-12500 GCF_040807025.1 Struthio camelus
GTGTCACGGGCGACAGCGCGCAAGCGGAGGGGGGGGGGGCGGCCCGGAGTTTGGGGGGGGGGGGGGCCTCCCGGCCCTCTGGCGAGCGAGACAGCCACGCGAGAGCGAGCGAGACCGCGGGGCGCGCCGGGGAAGGGCCGGCGGGCCGTGCGAGCCTCACTGTGAGGAAGAGGGGTTTCGGCCCACCGTGGCATTCCAAAACCTGCGCCGGCCCACCGCCGGGCCGCTGCCGGGCCACCGCGCCTCGTTGCCGATGCCGACGGCACTGAACACCGGTGTGGTCCCCTGCCCGCCGTGTCCCGGTTGCCGTGCGTGAACCCGAGTTCACCTGTCCCGCACTCTGCGCCACAGGGCCGAGCATGGGGCTCGGCCCGCCGGCGGGTGTACGGCCCTCCCGAGGCCCGCTAGCGCGGGGGCTCGCTCGCCGAAAGCCCGCCGCCGATTCCCCGCCGCCGGTGGGGGACCGTCCCCGTCTGCCCTCTCGCCTCCGCTGGCGCCCGCCGCCGGTGCCCGTCTCCGAGCGCCGCCCCCGCCCCTTCGCCCGACGGTGATCCGCCGCCGCCGGGGCAGGGGAGGGTCCGGCCCGGGGGAGGGCCCGGCAGAGCGGGCGGCAGTGCGTGGGAGGGTCGGCGGGGCTTGCTCCCCCGGTGCCCGCGGGAGGAAGCGGCGGGTGGAGACGCGAGCGAGATCGCATTCCGGGTTGGGACGGGTCCCACGGGTCCCCACTCCTAAGCTGTGGGGGGCGGACCCGGGGCGGGCTGCGGCGGAGCAGCCCGTCTAGCAGAGGCGGTGCGGACAGGCGTTCCGGGACGGCGCGCGGGGCGGGCGCCGCGCCGCGGCGGACCCCAAGCGGGGGCGTCGCGCGAGGCCACGCGAGGCGACGTGTCGTGCCCGAGCGGGCGGCCCAAACCACGGCTCTCCTCCCGGGCGCAGCTGCCACCCGGCGCCGGGTTACTGAGGGAAACCCCGGGCCCCGGGAGGAGGACGAGGTCGTGGCGGTGGGTGTCGGGCGCACCCCGCGGGTGGACGCTCCGCCGAGGGGCGCTGGAGCCGGCTGGCGGGTGCCGGGTTCCCCTCCGCGCCCCGCCTCGTCGCTGCCGCTGAGGCTGCCGCCGTCGCCGCGAGGCGGCGGTGGCCCGGCGGCGGGCGGCGGCGGGGGAGGCACCCCCGCGGGGATTTCAGGTCGTTTCCCTCACCCCAGGGCCAGGTACCTAGCGTCCGCGCTTCTCCTGCCTCCCCTCGGTGACCCACCCGTGTGGTCCCGTGTGCCAGCGTGCTCCTCCCGGGCGCTGCGCTGCGCGTGCCGCACCGGCCGTGCCCTGCCGGCCTTCCACGCTTCCTCCTCCCCTCCCTTCCCCCCCCCCCCACACCGCTCCAGCCGCCCCACGCCGTGCCGTGTGGGGGCCGCGCTGCGAGTCGGCCGGGCCGGGGGCGGCGGGGGGCGGCGGGGGGGGGGGGCGCGCTGGGAGGAAGGAGGAGGGCCTCCGGCCACCGCGGCCGCCGGTAGCGGCCCCCCCGGGTAGGGATGGCCATGGGCCCCGGGCTCCGGGCCCGAGGGTTCTCGGTCGGAGAGCCGGGCGGGGGTTTAAAGACTCGGGCGGCCCGATGCGACCCGGGGGGCAGCCGGGCGTGCTGCCGGAGGGGCCGGGGGGTCGGCGCGCGCGGGCGCCGCACCCCCCCATGCCCGCCGGCGCGGCCCGTGCATGCCCCGCGGGCAGCCGGGACGGAGAGGGGTACCCTGCCCCCTCTCTCCGCGGTCTGGTCTCGGCGGAGAGACGCCGCGCGGTCGGCTTGCGCCGGCCTGCCTCGAACGCGCGACCCCGGCGCGAGCGCGTGCTCGCCGCCGGGACGGCGAGCCCCCACCGCGGGTGGTGCGGACGCCGAGCCCCAGCGCATCCCTTCTCCTCCCTGGCCGGTGCTCTCAGTCTCCCGCCGTGGCCGTCGGCGGCACCCTTCCTTCCCTCCCCCCCCGCCCTGCCCCGGCACTCCGCCATCCGGCGCGCCTGCCTCGCTCTGCCCGACCCGGCTTCGCTGGGCGGCAGGCGGGCGGCGGGCGGGCGGGCGGGGGCGGCCCCTCCCGGTCTCCGCGTGGAGGCGGGGAGAGCGGGCGCCGTTCCCCGTCCGTCCCGCCTCGCCCGTCTGCCTGCCGCCAGGCGTCTGCCCGCGGAAGGGACGGGCGAGTGCGTGGCGTCGCTCGGGAGGCTGCGTGTGTGCAGGCGGGTGTTGGGTGCCGTCTCCGGGGCGGCGGAGCTGGAGGCCGGTGAGGCGAGCGAAGGAGCTCGGAAGCGTGCGGCTGGCGGGTCGCGGGCGCGCGGGCAGCGGGTGGCGCCGCTCCCAGCGGCGGCCGGGCTCCGACGCCGGGGCTCCGCGGGGACCCACACCCCGGTCCCTGAGGCAGGTGGCGCGGCTGGCGCGCCGCTCCCTGCTGGGCCAGGCCGAGCCGGGCGCCTGGGCCGGACTCGAAGCGAGAAAGGGGTTGTCCCAGGTCGGGAGCGAGGGC
>NW_027182709.1:25000-27500 GCF_040807025.1 Struthio camelus
CCCCCCTCCGGCGCTCCCCCCCCCCCCCCCAAACCCCGCTCCACCTGACTCCCCCGAGGACCTCGCTGCCGTTCACCGGGAGCGGGCTAGGGGAAGGAAGAAGGAGGGAGCCGGGGCCGGGGCCCGGGGAAGGGTCGGGGCCCGGGGGGGGGGGGGCCCCCGCCGGCGGAGGGGAGGGTCCGGCGGGACGGACGGACAAAGCAGTGCGGAGGGCCGGCGGCGCGGCCCGTGTCACGGGCGACAGCGCGCAAGCGGAGGGGGGGGGGGCGGCCCGGAGTTTGGGGGGGGGGGGGGCCTCCCGGCCCTCTGGCGAGCGAGACAGCCACGCGAGAGCGAGCGAGACCGCGGGGCGCGCCGGGGAAGGGCCGGCGGGCCGTGCGAGCCTCACTGTGAGGAAGAGGGGTTTCGGCCCACCGTGGCATTCCAAAACCTGCGCCGGCCCACCGCCGGGCCGCTGCCGGGCCACCGCGCCTCGTTGCCGATGCCGACGGCACTGAACACCGGTGTGGTCCCCTGCCCGCCGTGTCCCGGTTGCCGTGCGTGAACCCGAGTTCACCTGTCCCGCACTCTGCGCCACAGGGCCGAGCATGGGGCTCGGCCCGCCGGCGGGTGTACGGCCCTCCCGAGGCCCGCTAGCGCGGGGGCTCGCTCGCCGAAAGCCCGCCGCCGATTCCCCGCCGCCGGTGGGGGACCGTCCCCGTCTGCCCTCTCGCCTCCGCTGGCGCCCGCCGCCGGTGCCCGTCTCCGAGCGCCGCCCCCGCCCCTTCGCCCGACGGTGATCCGCCGCCGCCGGGGCAGGGGAGGGTCCGGCCCGGGGGAGGGCCCGGCAGAGCGGGCGGCAGTGCGTGGGAGGGTCGGCGGGGCTTGCTCCCCCGGTGCCCGCGGGAGGAAGCGGCGGGTGGAGACGCGAGCGAGATCGCATTCCGGGTTGGGACGGGTCCCACGGGTCCCCACTCCTAAGCTGTGGGGGGCGGACCCGGGGCGGGCTGCGGCGGAGCAGCCCGTCTAGCAGAGGCGGTGCGGACAGGCGTTCCGGGACGGCGCGCGGGGCGGGCGCCGCGCCGCGGCGGACCCCAAGCGGGGGCGTCGCGCGAGGCCACGCGAGGCGACGTGTCGTGCCCGAGCGGGCGGCCCAAACCACGGCTCTCCTCCCGGGCGCAGCTGCCACCCGGCGCCGGGTTACTGAGGGAAACCCCGGGCCCCGGGAGGAGGACGAGGTCGTGGCGGTGGGTGTCGGGCGCACCCCGCGGGTGGACGCTCCGCCGAGGGGCGCTGGAGCCGGCTGGCGGGTGCCGGGTTCCCCTCCGCGCCCCGCCTCGTCGCTGCCGCTGAGGCTGCCGCCGTCGCCGCGAGGCGGCGGTGGCCCGGCGGCGGGCGGCGGCGGGGGAGGCACCCCCGCGGGGATTTCAGGTCGTTTCCCTCACCCCAGGGCCAGGTACCTAGCGTCCGCGCTTCTCCTGCCTCCCCTCGGTGACCCACCCGTGTGGTCCCGTGTGCCAGCGTGCTCCTCCCGGGCGCTGCGCTGCGCGTGCCGCACCGGCCGTGCCCTGCCGGCCTTCCACGCTTCCTCCTCCCCTCCCTTCCCCCCCCCCCCACACCGCTCCAGCCGCCCCACGCCGTGCCGTGTGGGGGCCGCGCTGCGAGTCGGCCGGGCCGGGGGCGGCGGGGGGCGGCGGGGGGGGGGGGCGCGCTGGGAGGAAGGAGGAGGGCCTCCGGCCACCGCGGCCGCCGGTAGCGGCCCCCCCGGGTAGGGATGGCCATGGGCCCCGGGCTCCGGGCCCGAGGGTTCTCGGTCGGAGAGCCGGGCGGGGGTTTAAAGACTCGGGCGGCCCGATGCGACCCGGGGGGCAGCCGGGCGTGCTGCCGGAGGGGCCGGGGGGTCGGCGCGCGCGGGCGCCGCACCCCCCCATGCCCGCCGGCGCGGCCCGTGCATGCCCCGCGGGCAGCCGGGACGGAGAGGGGTACCCTGCCCCCTCTCTCCGCGGTCTGGTCTCGGCGGAGAGACGCCGCGCGGTCGGCTTGCGCCGGCCTGCCTCGAACGCGCGACCCCGGCGCGAGCGCGTGCTCGCCGCCGGGACGGCGAGCCCCCACCGCGGGTGGTGCGGACGCCGAGCCCCAGCGCATCCCTTCTCCTCCCTGGCCGGTGCTCTCAGTCTCCCGCCGTGGCCGTCGGCGGCACCCTTCCTTCCCTCCCCCCCCGCCCTGCCCCGGCACTCCGCCATCCGGCGCGCCTGCCTCGCTCTGCCCGACCCGGCTTCGCTGGGCGGCAGGCGGGCGGCGGGCGGGCGGGCGGGGGCGGCCCCTCCCGGTCTCCGCGTGGAGGCGGGGAGAGCGGGCGCCGTTCCCCGTCCGTCCCGCCTCGCCCGTCTGCCTGCCGCCAGGCGTCTGCCCGCGGAAGGGACGGGCGAGTGCGTGGCGTCGCTCGGGAGGCTGCGTGTGTGCAGGCGGGTGTTGGGTGCCGTCTCCGGGGCGGCGGAGCTGGAGGCCGGTGAGGCGAGCG
>NW_027182709.1:35000-37500 GCF_040807025.1 Struthio camelus
CAGGCAGAGAGAAAGAGAAAAGAAAGCCCCAACGGCGACTGCAGCGCCCTACATTCGCGCACGAGGACCTTCCCCTGCCGCTGGACCGCACGCCGCTTCCTGTGCCAAGTAGCAAAAAAATGAGCAGGCCTCCCAAGGAGATCGGGGGGCCGGGGGGGGGGGGTGGTGGTGGTGGAGGAGAGGAAACAACACGGGAAACGAAGGAAAACCAGCGAGGAAGATGGTAAGGGCGAGAAAGGGAGGTGCTGCTGCTGCTGCTGGTGGTGGGGCAAGCATACAGAAAGCGCACACGCACGCGCGCACACACACGCACACGCGCACACACACACACGCGCACACGCACGCACGCACGCACGCACGCACGCATGCACACAAAAAAAAAAAAAAAAAAAGCCCGTACGACACCGAAAAGGAGCAAGCCGGGGGGGGGGGAAACCTAAACAAAGAAAGCACGCTAAGCGGCTAAGGGAGAAGCGGCAGCTCTCCAAGGAAACCGAACGGGTCCGGCCGGGGAGGGGGACTCGGGAGGGGCGGCGGGCTGGCCTGTTAGCGGCCGGCCCGAAGGGTCCAACTCGGCAGCGGCCGGCCCGCCCGCCCGCTCGCCCGCCCGGGCCTGGGAGGCTGCCTTGGCAGCGGCCAGAGAGTCTACCGGCCTCCGGGGAGGTCCTCGAAGGGGCGAGCTGGTCGACCGGCCTCCGGGGAGAGGCGAGCTGGTCGACCGGCCTCCGGGGAGGCCGCCGAGCCTCGAAGGGGCGAGCTGGTCGACCGGCCTCCGGGGAGGCCGCCGAGCCTCGAAGGGGCGAGCTGGTCGACCGGCCTCCGGGGAGAGGCGAGCTGGTCGACCGGCCTCCGGGGAGGCCGCCGAGCCTCGAAGGGGCGAGCTGGTCGACCGGCCTCCGGGGAGGCCGCCGAGCCTCGAAGGGGCGAGCTGGTCGACCGGCCTCCGGGGAGGCCGCCGAGCCTCGAAGGGGCGGGCGGGTCGACCGGCCTCCGGGGAGGCCGGCCTCGAAGGGGCGCGGCGTAGCCGGTCTCCGCGGCTCCGGGAGGCCCGGAGAAGTCGCAGCCGGTGCCCCGGGTCTGCCTCCGCTAACTGGCAGCAGGTCTACCAGGCTCCAGCGAGACTTGGTGGCCTTTCGGGGTGGTGGCTGGTAGACCTGTTCTCCCTGGCGTTCCTGTGGAGCGGCGAAAGGGGTCGCTCTGCGTCGCTGCCTCCAGTTACGTCATCGTAGAGGTCGGCCACTTTCGAGCCACTCCCCGGTAGGAGGGGCGGCTGTCCTTCGGCTCTCCCGCCCCGCTGGACTTAGCGGTACGACTGTAGGCCACAGGGTGAACAGCCGCTGAGTTCCGGAGCCGCACTCCCGGGCGCCCCCAGCGCATTGTGGCCGGCCCGCGGGAGGCCTAGGGCGGCTTGCGACGAGGGCGGGCGGGGAGCGGTCCTGAGCCCGGCCCTTCGGGGAGAGCACTTTCTTTTGCCCGTTCGGCGCGGCGGTCTCCCGGCAGGTCTCCGGCAGCCCCGCGAGTGTGTCCCAGGTGCCGGAAGCCGCTGCGGAGGCGGGGAGCCCAGCCAGCGGCAGGTCCCATGCAGCCGTTGCCGACTCGGGAGAGGGGTGAGCCGGACACCCCCCCCCCCCCCCCCCCCCCCCGCGGCCGGGGAAAAGGCCCGGTGCGTGTGCCGTTCGTGAACGCCAGAGGGTGGTCCAGAGAGAAACCGGGGGGTGCCCCGTGCGGCTCTGCCCAGACACCAGCGGCTCGAGAGCCTCGTTCTTCGGGCCCCTGTCGCAGGGAGCGTGGTGATGCCGGTGCTCCGGCCGGAGCAGCAGCCGGCTCGCGGCTGCCGATCCACACCCACACGCAGACGCCCGCTGAGGCGTCCCGGGACACGTCGGAGAGGCCCCTCGGCGGGCTGGCGCTTCCCTGCTTCCCCGTCACAGGGAGCGTGGGGGCGGTGCCGGTGTTCAGGCTCGAGTGGGCACCTCTTGCAGACGATGGTCCGCACCCACACGCAGCGCCCGCCGCTGGTTTGCGGCCACTGGTGGGCGGCGGGGTGAGTTGGCTCAGGACTCGACCGTGTGTGTTTGCTCCCGATCGATGAGGCCGTTCGGGTCGCGTCGGAGAGGGCCCCCGGCGGGTCGGCTCTGCTGTGCTCCCCCGTCACAGGGGGGTGCATGGGCGGTGTCCGATGTTCAGGCAGGGGGGTCTCCTCTCCAGCACGCGTCCTGTCGCGCGCGAGGTGCTGCCCGCTGGAGCGGCGAAGGAGAGGTGTGTGTGTGCTCTCCCGCTTATCCTCGGGCTTCTATCACCGAACCCGGCTCTGCGAGGCCAAGTGGCCCTGTGAGTTCTCAGGTGTCCGAAAAAACCTTGCACGGGGTGCTGGCGATGGTCTCAGCCCCGGGTCGCCGGGTGCCGGCCGCAAGCAGCCGTTGGTGGGGTGGCGAACTGACATGAGAAAGGGCCGAGTGGGTGCCACCCGCCCTGGGTGTGTGCCGGTTCGGGTGGAAAG
>NW_027182709.1:50000-52500 GCF_040807025.1 Struthio camelus
CCCCGGCGGCGCGCTGGCCGAGAAGTTTAGGAACGGACAGGGGCTGGAGCCGGGCAGTGAAGGGCGCGCGCGCGAGGGAGCAAGCGAGGCGACGACGAATGGGCCGGGGTTGGGGGCGGGGGGTGGGGGCAGCGGCAGTGGCGGCGCTGGGCGGGGGGGGGGGGAGGGCGGCGGGACGGTCCACCAATTAAGGGCAGGAGGGGGAGGGGGAGGGAGAGGGGCAGGCAGGCAGAGAGAAAGAGAAAAGAAAGCCCCAACGGCGACTGCAGCGCCCTACATTCGCGCACGAGGACCTTCCCCTGCCGCTGGACCGCACGCCGCTTCCTGTGCCAAGTAGCAAAAAAATGAGCAGGCCTCCCAAGGAGATCGGGGGGCCGGGGGGGGGGGGTGGTGGTGGTGGAGGAGAGGAAACAACACGGGAAACGAAGGAAAACCAGCGAGGAAGATGGTAAGGGCGAGAAAGGGAGGTGCTGCTGCTGCTGCTGGTGGTGGGGCAAGCATACAGAAAGCGCACACGCACGCGCGCACACACACGCACACGCGCACACACACACACGCGCACACGCGCACACGCACGCACGCACGCACGCATGCACACAAAAAAAAAAAAAAAAAAAGCCCGTACGACACCGAAAAGGAGCAAGCCGGGGGGGGGGGAAACCTAAACAAAGAAAGCACGCTAAGCGGCTAAGGGAGAAGCGGCAGCTCTCCAAGGAAACCGAACGGGTCCGGCCGGGGAGGGGGACTCGGGAGGGGCGGCGGGCTGGCCTGTTAGCGGCCGGCCCGAAGGGTCCAACTCGGCAGCGGCCGGCCCGCCCGCCCGCTCGCCCGCCCGGGCCTGGGAGGCTGCCTTGGCAGCGGCCAGAGAGTCTACCGGCCTCCGGGGAGGTCCTCGAAGGGGCGAGCTGGTCGACCGGCCTCCGGGGAGAGGCGAGCTGGTCGACCGGCCTCCGGGGAGGCCGCCGAGCCTCGAAGGGGCGAGCTGGTCGACCGGCCTCCGGGGAGGCCGCCGAGCCTCGAAGGGGCGAGCTGGTCGACCGGCCTCCGGGGAGAGGCGAGCTGGTCGACCGGCCTCCGGGGAGGCCGCCGAGCCTCGAAGGGGCGAGCTGGTCGACCGGCCTCCGGGGAGGCCGCCGAGCCTCGAAGGGGCGAGCTGGTCGACCGGCCTCCGGGGAGGCCGCCGAGCCTCGAAGGGGCGGGCGGGTCGACCGGCCTCCGGGGAGGCCGGCCTCGAAGGGGCGCGGCGTAGCCGGTCTCCGCGGCTCCGGGAGGCCCGGAGAAGTCGCAGCCGGTGCCCCGGGTCTGCCTCCGCTAACTGGCAGCAGGTCTACCAGGCTCCAGCGAGACTTGGTGGCCTTTCGGGGTGGTGGCTGGTAGACCTGTTCTCCCTGGCGTTCCTGTGGAGCGGCGAAAGGGGTCGCTCTGCGTCGCTGCCTCCAGTTACGTCATCGTAGAGGTCGGCCACTTTCGAGCCACTCCCCGGTAGGAGGGGCGGCTGTCCTTCGGCTCTCCCGCCCCGCTGGACTTAGCGGTACGACTGTAGGCCACAGGGTGAACAGCCGCTGAGTTCCGGAGCCGCACTCCCGGGCGCCCCCAGCGCATTGTGGCCGGCCCGCGGGAGGCCTAGGGCGGCTTGCGACGAGGGCGGGCGGGGAGCGGTCCTGAGCCCGGCCCTTCGGGGAGAGCGCTTTCTTTTGCCCGTTCGGCGCGGCGGTCTCCCGGCAGGTCTCCGGCAGCCCCGCGAGTGTGTCCCAGGTGCCGGAAGCCGCTGCGGAGGCGGGGAGCCCAGCCAGCGGCAGGTCCCATGCAGCCGTTGCCGACTCGGGAGAGGGGTGAGCCGGACACCCCCCCCCCCCCCCCCCCCCCGCGGCCGGGGAAAAGGCCCGGTGCGTGTGCCGTTCGTGAACGCCAGAGGGTGGTCCAGAGAGAAACCGGGGGGTGCCCCGTGCGGCTCTGCCCAGACACCAGCGGCTCGAGAGCCTCGTTCTTCGGGCCCCTGTCGCAGGGAGCGTGGTGATGCCGGTGCTCCGGCCGGAGCAGCAGCCGGCTCGCGGCTGCCGATCCACACCCACACGCAGACGCCCGCTGAGGCGTCCCGGGACACGTCGGAGAGGCCCCTCGGCGGGCTGGCGCTTCCCTGCTTCCCCGTCACAGGGAGCGTGGGGGCGGTGCCGGTGTTCAGGCTCGAGTGGGCACCTCTTGCAGACGATGGTCCGCACCCACACGCAGCGCCCGCCGCTGGTTTGCGGCCACTGGTGGGCGGCGGGGTGAGTTGGCTCAGGACTCGACCGTGTGTGTTTGCTCCCGATCGATGAGGCCGTTCGGGTCGCGTCGGAGAGGGCCCCCGGCGGGTCGGCTCTGCTGTGCTCCCCCGTCACAGGGGGGTGCATGGGCGGTGTCCGATGTTCAGGCAGGGGGGTCTCCTCTCCAGCACGCGTCCTGTCGCGCGCGAGGTGCTGCCCGCTGGAGCGGCGAAGGAGAGGTGTGTGTGTGCTCTCCC
>NW_027182709.1:65000-67500 GCF_040807025.1 Struthio camelus
GGGGAGGGGGAGGCGGCGGGCGCGTGCGGCAGCCGCTTCCCCGAGCGCCTGGCCGAAGCGCGCGGGTCCCGGCCCCGCCCCGCCCCGCCCCGCCCCGCCCCACCCCGCGCCCGGGCGCCGTGCACCTGCGCGGAGAGTGTGGTTTGGGGGCGGGGGGAGGGGCAAGCGCCGGGCGGGAGAGGCGCGGGAGGTCAGCCTGGGGTCAGGGATTCTTCCTCAGCCCCCGGCGGCGCGCTGGCCGAGAAGTTTAGGAACGGACAGGGGCTGGAGCCGGGCAGTGAAGGGCGCGCGCGCGAGGGAGCAAGCGAGGCGACGACGAATGGGCCGGGGTTGGGGGCGGGGGGTGGGGGCAGCGGCAGTGGCGGCGCTGGGCGGGGGGGGGGGGAGGGCGGCGGGACGGTCCACCAATTAAGGGCAGGAGGGGGAGGGGGAGGGAGAGGGGCAGGCAGGCAGAGAGAAAGAGAAAAGAAAGCCCCAACGGCGACTGCAGCGCCCTACATTCGCGCACGAGGACCTTCCCCTGCCGCTGGACCGCACGCCGCTTCCTGTGCCAAGTAGCAAAAAAATGAGCAGGCCTCCCAAGGAGATCGGGGGGCCGGGGGGGGGGGGTGGTGGTGGTGGAGGAGAGGAAACAACACGGGAAACGAAGGAAAACCAGCGAGGAAGATGGTAAGGGCGAGAAAGGGAGGTGCTGCTGCTGCTGCTGGTGGTGGGGCAAGCATACAGAAAGCGCACACGCACACGCGCGCGCGCGCGCACACACACACGCACACACGCACGCACGCACGCACGCACGCACGCACACACACAAAAAAAAAAAAAAAAAAAGCCCGTACGACACCGAAAAGGAGCAAGCCGGGGGGGGGGGGGGGGGGAAACCTAAACAAAGAAAGCACGCTAAGCGGCTAAGGGAGAAGCGGCAGCTCTCCAAGGAAACCGAACGGGTCCGGCCGGGGAGGGGGACTCGGGAGGGGCGGCGGGCTGGCCTGTTAGCGGCCGGCCCGAAGGGTCCAACTCGGCAGCGGCCGGCCCGCCCGCCCGCTCGCCCGCCCGGGCCTGGGAGGCTGCCTTGGCAGCGGCCAGAGAGTCTACCGGCCTCCGGGGAGGTCCTCGAAGGGGCGAGCTGGTCGACCGGCCTCCGGGGAGAGGCGAGCTGGTCGACCGGCCTCCGGGGAGGCCGCCGAGCCTCGAAGGGGCGAGCTGGTCGACCGGCCTCCGGGGAGGCCGCCGAGCCTCGAAGGGGCGAGCTGGTCGACCGGCCTCCGGGGAGAGGCGAGCTGGTCGACCGGCCTCCGGGGAGGCCGCCGAGCCTCGAAGGGGCGAGCTGGTCGACCGGCCTCCGGGGAGGCCGCCGAGCCTCGAAGGGGCGAGCTGGTCGACCGGCCTCCGGGGAGGCCGCCGAGCCTCGAAGGGGCGGGCGGGTCGACCGGCCTCCGGGGAGGCCGGCCTCGAAGGGGCGCGGCGTAGCCGGTCTCCGCGGCTCCGGGAGGCCCGGAGAAGTCGCAGCCGGTGCCCCGGGTCTGCCTCCGCTAACTGGCAGCAGGTCTACCAGGCTCCAGCGAGACTTGGTGGCCTTTCGGGGTGGTGGCTGGTAGACCTGTTCTCCCTGGCGTTCCTGTGGAGCGGCGAAAGGGGTCGCTCTGCGTCGCTGCCTCCAGTTACGTCATCGTAGAGGTCGGCCACTTTCGAGCCACTCCCCGGTAGGAGGGGCGGCTGTCCTTCGGCTCTCCCGCCCCGCTGGACTTAGCGGTACGACTGTAGGCCACAGGGTGAACAGCCGCTGAGTTCCGGAGCCGCACTCCCGGGCGCCCCCAGCGCATTGTGGCCGGCCCGCGGGAGGCCTAGGGCGGCTTGCGACGAGGGCGGGCGGGGAGCGGTCCTGAGCCCGGCCCTTCGGGGAGAGCACTTTCTTTTGCCCGTTCGGCGCGGCGGTCTCCCGGCAGGTCTCCGGCAGCCCCGCGAGTGTGTCCCAGGTGCCGGAAGCCGCTGCGGAGGCGGGGAGCCCAGCCAGCGGCAGGTCCCATGCAGCCGTTGCCGACTCGGGAGAGGGGTGAGCCGGACACCCCCCCCCCCCCCCCCCCCGCGGCCGGGGAAAAGGCCCGGTGCGTGTGCCGTTCGTGAACGCCAGAGGGTGGTCCAGAGAGAAACCGGGGGGTGCCCCGTGCGGCTCTGCCCAGACACCAGCGGCTCGAGAGCCTCGTTCTTCGGGCCCCTGTCGCAGGGAGCGTGGTGATGCCGGTGCTCCGGCCGGAGCAGCAGCCGGCTCGCGGCTGCCGATCCACACCCACACGCAGACGCCCGCTGAGGCGTCCCGGGACACGTCGGAGAGGCCCCTCGGCGGGCTGGCGCTTCCCTGCTTCCCCGTCACAGGGAGCGTGGGGGCGGTGCCGGTGTTCAGGCTCGAGTGGGCACCTCTTGCAGACGATGGTCCGCACCCACACGCAGCGCCCGCCGCTGGTTTGCGGCCACTGGTGGGCGGCGGGGTGAGTTGGCTCAGGAC
>NW_027182709.1:72500-75000 GCF_040807025.1 Struthio camelus
GATGCGACCCGGGGGGCAGCCGGGCGTGCTGCCGGAGGGGCCGGGGGGTCGGCGCGCGCGGGCGCCGCACCCCCCCATGCCCGCCGGCGCGGCCCGTGCATGCCCCGCGGGCAGCCGGGACGGAGAGGGGTACCCTGCCCCCTCTCTCCGCGGTCTGGTCTCGGCGGAGAGACGCCGCGCGGTCGGCTTGCGCCGGCCTGCCTCGAACGCGCGACCCCGGCGCGAGCGCGTGCTCGCCGCCGGGACGGCGAGCCCCCACCGCGGGTGGTGCGGACGCCGAGCCCCAGCGCATCCCTTCTCCTCCCTGGCCGGTGCTCTCAGTCTCCCGCCGTGGCCGTCGGCGGCACCCTTCCTTCCCTCCCCCCCCGCCCTGCCCCGGCACTCCGCCATCCGGCGCGCCTGCCTCGCTCTGCCCGACCCGGCTTCGCTGGGCGGCAGGCGGGCGGCGGGCGGGCGGGCGGGGGCGGCCCCTCCCGGTCTCCGCGTGGAGGCGGGGAGAGCGGGCGCCGTTCCCCGTCCGTCCCGCCTCGCCCGTCTGCCTGCCGCCAGGCGTCTGCCCGCGGAAGGGACGGGCGAGTGCGTGGCGTCGCTCGGGAGGCTGCGTGTGTGCAGGCGGGTGTTGGGTGCCGTCTCCGGGGCGGCGGAGCTGGAGGCCGGTGAGGCGAGCGAAGGAGCTCGGAAGCGTGCGGCTGGCGGGTCGCGGGCGCGCGGGCAGCGGGTGGCGCCGCTCCCAGCGGCGGCCGGGCTCCGACGCCGGGGCTCCGCGGGGACCCACACCCCGGTCCCTGAGGCAGGTGGCGCGGCTGGCGCGCCGCTCCCTGCTGGGCCAGGCCGAGCCGGGCGCCTGGGCCGGACTCGAAGCGAGAAAGGGGTTGTCCCAGGTCGGGAGCGAGGGCTCCCCGCCCCTCTCGTTCGGGTCTGTTCTCCCCCCCCCCCCCCTTTTTTTTTCCCTCTGTGCTTGTACGGTCAGTGAGGCGTGCCCTCTCTCTCCGCTGTCCCTTGCTCAGCAGCCGGCGTCGGCGTGAGGAGGGAGGCAGAGCGGATGGGGGCCCTCAGGGGGCTGCGAAAGCTGCCCGGTCCCCCCGCGCGCGCGGTGGGGACCGAAACCGAGACAACTCTTAGCGGTGGATCACTCGGCTCGTGCGTCGATGAAGAACGCAGCTAGCTGCGAGAATTAATGTGAATTGCAGGACACATTGATCATCGACACTTCGAACGCACTTGCGGCCCCGGGTTCCTCCCGGGGCTACGCCTGTCTGAGCGTCGCTTGACGGTCAATCGTCACCCCCATTGCCGCGTTGGCGCAGCGGTGTGCCGCCCCTCGGGGGGGGGCCGGGGGGGGCGGCGGCGGCGGCGAGTCGGTGGGGGGGCGGCGGCGGCGGTGAGTCGGCGGCGGCGGCGGAGCCGGGACCACCGGTGCGTGCACCGGTGGCCCCGGTCTTCCGGCTGGCCTGCCTGCCCGGCTCCGGCCGACCGTCCGCCTCCACCGTCCGCGGCCGGCGTGCCTTGCCCTGCCCTCCCTCCCCTCCGAGCCCGGTGGCCACCGCTGCCCTGCGCGGTGTGTGCGGTGTGGCGCGGCTGGGGCGCCTCGCAGGCCCGCGCCGCCGGGGAGAGGGGGTGCCTCTCCTCCCCGTGTGGGCCCGGGCCTTCGTCCCCCTAAGTGCAGACTCGGGAAACCCCCGCTCCCGGAGCGCCCGCTGTGCGGAGTTCGTCCCGCCGGGCCCCCAGGTTCGGTCGGTCGCGGTGGCCCGGCACCTGCCGCCGCCGCCCGCCGCCACCGCCAGTGCCCGCCGTACGACGGCTCTCCTCCACCACTCTCCCGGTGGTGCGCTGGTCCCCCGTTCCCCTCCGGCGGGGGGGACGGCCGGCTGCCTTTCTTCCCCTCCCCTTGCCCTCTCCCTGCCCCGACTGCTGCCGCTTCGGCGCCCGCCGAGCCCCCTCTGCCCCCCCCCGCGGCGCACCCGCGTCCGTAGTGCGTGCCGAGCCACTTCCACCCGCCGGCTGGCGTCAGCCGCGGCGTTGCGTTGAGGCCGGCAGCGACGGCGCGCGGGTGTCTCCGCGGGGCGGTGGTGTGGGGCAAGCGCGGGCGGCGCCGTTCGGTGGCGAGACGGGGGAGGGGGGGGGGCAGAAAGGGGGGGGGGGGAGGGGCGCTGCCGCGCCGTCGTCCCGTGCCGGGGCGAGAGCGGAGGTCAGCGGCCGGGGAGGAGGAGCCAGCCGCGGCCGGTGGAGGGGCTGTGCGCGAGTGTGCGAGTGGGCGAGCGAGCGTTTGGGAGCCGGGCCCGGGGGAGGTGCGGACCTCGCCCCCCGGCCCCGCGCGGCTGTCTGCGGGTGGGTACCGCGGTGGTACCGCACCGTGCTGCCGCGCGCGTGTGTCGGAGGGGGGGGCCCCTCGCTGCCCCTCCGTGGCGGCGACTCGCGGGTCGCCGCGCCGCTTCCCCCTCGATCCTGGCGGGGGCCTCGGGCCGTCCTCTCTGCCGGCGGCTGGCGGGCGCGTGCCCGC
>NW_027182709.1:87500-90000 GCF_040807025.1 Struthio camelus
CGCCGTGCCGTGTGGGGGCCGCGCTGCGAGTCGGCCGGGCCGGGGGCGGCGGGGGGCGGCGGGGGGGGGGGGCGCGCTGGGAGGAAGGAGGAGGGCCTCCGGCCACCGCGGCCGCCGGTAGCGGCCCCCCCGGGTAGGGATGGCCATGGGCCCCGGGCTCCGGGCCCGAGGGTTCTCGGTCGGAGAGCCGGGCGGGGGTTTAAAGACTCGGGCGGCCCGATGCGACCCGGGGGGCAGCCGGGCGTGCTGCCGGAGGGGCCGGGGGGTCGGCGCGCGCGGGCGCCGCACCCCCCCATGCCCGCCGGCGCGGCCCGTGCATGCCCCGCGGGCAGCCGGGACGGAGAGGGGTACCCTGCCCCCTCTCTCCGCGGTCTGGTCTCGGCGGAGAGACGCCGCGCGGTCGGCTTGCGCCGGCCTGCCTCGAACGCGCGACCCCGGCGCGAGCGCGTGCTCGCCGCCGGGACGGCGAGCCCCCACCGCGGGTGGTGCGGACGCCGAGCCCCAGCGCATCCCTTCTCCTCCCTGGCCGGTGCTCTCAGTCTCCCGCCGTGGCCGTCGGCGGCACCCTTCCTTCCCTCCCCCCCCGCCCTGCCCCGGCACTCCGCCATCCGGCGCGCCTGCCTCGCTCTGCCCGACCCGGCTTCGCTGGGCGGCAGGCGGGCGGCGGGCGGGCGGGCGGGGGCGGCCCCTCCCGGTCTCCGCGTGGAGGCGGGGAGAGCGGGCGCCGTTCCCCGTCCGTCCCGCCTCGCCCGTCTGCCTGCCGCCAGGCGTCTGCCCGCGGAAGGGACGGGCGAGTGCGTGGCGTCGCTCGGGAGGCTGCGTGTGTGCAGGCGGGTGTTGGGTGCCGTCTCCGGGGCGGCGGAGCTGGAGGCCGGTGAGGCGAGCGAAGGAGCTCGGAAGCGTGCGGCTGGCGGGTCGCGGGCGCGCGGGCAGCGGGTGGCGCCGCTCCCAGCGGCGGCCGGGCTCCGACGCCGGGGCTCCGCGGGGACCCACACCCCGGTCCCTGAGGCAGGTGGCGCGGCTGGCGCGCCGCTCCCTGCTGGGCCAGGCCGAGCCGGGCGCCTGGGCCGGACTCGAAGCGAGAAAGGGGTTGTCCCAGGTCGGGAGCGAGGGCTCCCCGCCCCTCTCGTTCGGGTCTGTTCTCCCCCCCCCCCCCCTTTTTTTTTCCCTCTGTGCTTGTACGGTCAGTGAGGCGTGCCCTCTCTCTCCGCTGTCCCTTGCTCAGCAGCCGGCGTCGGCGTGAGGAGGGAGGCAGAGCGGATGGGGGCCCTCAGGGGGCTGCGAAAGCTGCCCGGTCCCCCCGCGCGCGCGGTGGGGACCGAAACCGAGACAACTCTTAGCGGTGGATCACTCGGCTCGTGCGTCGATGAAGAACGCAGCTAGCTGCGAGAATTAATGTGAATTGCAGGACACATTGATCATCGACACTTCGAACGCACTTGCGGCCCCGGGTTCCTCCCGGGGCTACGCCTGTCTGAGCGTCGCTTGACGGTCAATCGTCACCCCCATTGCCGCGTTGGCGCAGCGGTGTGCCGCCCCTCGGGGGGGGGCCGGGGGGGGCGGCGGCGGCGGCGAGTCGGTGGGGGGGCGGCGGCGGCGGTGAGTCGGCGGCGGCGGCGGAGCCGGGACCACCGGTGCGTGCACCGGTGGCCCCGGTCTTCCGGCTGGCCTGCCTGCCCGGCTCCGGCCGACCGTCCGCCTCCACCGTCCGCGGCCGGCGTGCCTTGCCCTGCCCTCCCTCCCCTCCGAGCCCGGTGGCCACCGCTGCCCTGCGCGGTGTGTGCGGTGTGGCGCGGCTGGGGCGCCTCGCAGGCCCGCGCCGCCGGGGAGAGGGGGTGCCTCTCCTCCCCGTGTGGGCCCGGGCCTTCGTCCCCCTAAGTGCAGACTCGGGAAACCCCCGCTCCCGGAGCGCCCGCTGTGCGGAGTTCGTCCCGCCGGGCCCCCAGGTTCGGTCGGTCGCGGTGGCCCGGCACCTGCCGCCGCCGCCCGCCGCCACCGCCAGTGCCCGCCGTACGACGGCTCTCCTCCACCACTCTCCCGGTGGTGCGCTGGTCCCCCGTTCCCCTCCGGCGGGGGGGACGGCCGGCTGCCTTTCTTCCCCTCCCCTTGCCCTCTCCCTGCCCCGACTGCTGCCGCTTCGGCGCCCGCCGAGCCCCCTCTGCCCCCCCCCGCGGCGCACCCGCGTCCGTAGTGCGTGCCGAGCCACTTCCACCCGCCGGCTGGCGTCAGCCGCGGCGTTGCGTTGAGGCCGGCAGCGACGGCGCGCGGGTGTCTCCGCGGGGCGGTGGTGTGGGGCAAGCGCGGGCGGCGCCGTTCGGTGGCGAGACGGGGGAGGGGGGGGGGCAGAAAGGGGGGGGGGGGAGGGGCGCTGCCGCGCCGTCGTCCCGTGCCGGGGCGAGAGCGGAGGTCAGCGGCCGGGGAGGAGGAGCCAGCCGCGGCCGGTGGAGGGGCTGTGCGCGAGTGTGCGAGTGGGCGAGCGAGCGTTTGGGAGCCGGGCCCG
>NW_027182709.1:102500-105000 GCF_040807025.1 Struthio camelus
GCGGGGATTTCAGGTCGTTTCCCTCACCCCAGGGCCAGGTACCTAGCGTCCGCGCTTCTCCTGCCTCCCCTCGGTGACCCACCTGTGTGGTCCCGTGTGCCAGCGTGCTCCTCCCGGGCGCTGCGCTGCGCGTGCCGCACCGGCCGTGCCCTGCCGGCCTTCCACGCTTCCTCCTCCCCTCCCTTCCCCCCCCCCCCACACCGCTCCAGCCGCCCCACGCCGTGCCGTGTGGGGGCCGCGCTGCGAGTCGGCCGGGCCGGGGGCGGCGGGGGGCGGCGGGGGGGGGGGGGCGCGCTGGGAGGAAGGAGGAGGGCCTCCGGCCACCGCGGCCGCCGGTAGCGGCCCCCCCGGGTAGGGATGGCCATGGGCCCCGGGCTCCGGGCCCGAGGGTTCTCGGTCGGAGAGCCGGGCGGGGGTTTAAAGACTCGGGCGGCCCGATGCGACCCGGGGGGCAGCCGGGCGTGCTGCCGGAGGGGCCGGGGGGTCGGCGCGCGCGGGCGCCGCACCCCCCCATGCCCGCCGGCGCGGCCCGTGCATGCCCCGCGGGCAGCCGGGACGGAGAGGGGTACCCTGCCCCCTCTCTCCGCGGTCTGGTCTCGGCGGAGAGACGCCGCGCGGTCGGCTTGCGCCGGCCTGCCTCGAACGCGCGACCCCGGCGCGAGCGCGTGCTCGCCGCCGGGACGGCGAGCCCCCACCGCGGGTGGTGCGGACGCCGAGCCCCAGCGCATCCCTTCTCCTCCCTGGCCGGTGCTCTCAGTCTCCCGCCGTGGCCGTCGGCGGCACCCTTCCTTCCCTCCCCCCCCGCCCTGCCCCGGCACTCCGCCATCCGGCGCGCCTGCCTCGCTCTGCCCGACCCGGCTTCGCTGGGCGGCAGGCGGGCGGCGGGCGGGCGGGCGGGGGCGGCCCCTCCCGGTCTCCGCGTGGAGGCGGGGAGAGCGGGCGCCGTTCCCCGTCCGTCCCGCCTCGCCCGTCTGCCTGCCGCCAGGCGTCTGCCCGCGGAAGGGACGGGCGAGTGCGTGGCGTCGCTCGGGAGGCTGCGTGTGTGCAGGCGGGTGTTGGGTGCCGTCTCCGGGGCGGCGGAGCTGGAGGCCGGTGAGGCGAGCGAAGGAGCTCGGAAGCGTGCGGCTGGCGGGTCGCGGGCGCGCGGGCAGCGGGTGGCGCCGCTCCCAGCGGCGGCCGGGCTCCGACGCCGGGGCTCCGCGGGGACCCACACCCCGGTCCCTGAGGCAGGTGGCGCGGCTGGCGCGCCGCTCCCTGCTGGGCCAGGCCGAGCCGGGCGCCTGGGCCGGACTCGAAGCGAGAAAGGGGTTGTCCCAGGTCGGGAGCGAGGGCTCCCCGCCCCTCTCGTTCGGGTCTGTTCTCCCCCCCCCCCCCCTTTTTTTTTCCCTCTGTGCTTGTACGGTCAGTGAGGCGTGCCCTCTCTCTCCGCTGTCCCTTGCTCAGCAGCCGGCGTCGGCGTGAGGAGGGAGGCAGAGCGGATGGGGGCCCTCAGGGGGCTGCGAAAGCTGCCCGGTCCCCCCGCGCGCGCGGTGGGGACCGAAACCGAGACAACTCTTAGCGGTGGATCACTCGGCTCGTGCGTCGATGAAGAACGCAGCTAGCTGCGAGAATTAATGTGAATTGCAGGACACATTGATCATCGACACTTCGAACGCACTTGCGGCCCCGGGTTCCTCCCGGGGCTACGCCTGTCTGAGCGTCGCTTGACGGTCAATCGTCACCCCCATTGCCGCGTTGGCGCAGCGGTGTGCCGCCCCTCGGGGGGGGGCCGGGGGGGGCGGCGGCGGCGGCGAGTCGGTGGGGGGGCGGCGGCGGCGGTGAGTCGGCGGCGGCGGCGGAGCCG
Source organism: Struthio camelus (assembly GCF_040807025.1). NCBI lineage: Eukaryota > Metazoa > Chordata > Aves > Struthioniformes > Struthionidae > Struthio > Struthio camelus. Next base: position 104,344 of record NW_027182709.1, read on the forward strand.
GGACCACCGGTGCGTGCACCGGTGGCCCCGGTCTTCCGGCTGGCCTGCCTGCCCGGCTCCGGCCGACCGTCCGCCTCCACCGTCCGCGGCCGGCGTGCCTTGCCCTGCCCTCCCTCCCCTCCGAGCCCGGTGGCCACCGCTGCCCTGCGCGGTGTGTGCGGTGTGGCGCGGCTGGGGCGCCTCGCAGGCCCGCGCCGCCGGGGAGAGGGGGTGCCTCTCCTCCCCGTGTGGGCCCGGGCCTTCGTCCCCCTAAGTGCAGACTCGGGAAACCCCCGCTCCCGGAGCGCCCGCTGTGCGGAGTTCGTCCCGCCGGGCCCCCAGGTTCGGTCGGTCGCGGTGGCCCGGCACCTGCCGCCGCCGCCCGCCGCCACCGCCAGTGCCCGCCGTACGACGGCTCTCCTCCACCACTCTCCCGGTGGTGCGCTGGTCCCCCGTTCCCCTCCGGCGGGGGGGACGGCCGGCTGCCTTTCTTCCCCTCCCCTTGCCCTCTCCCTGCCCCGACTGCTGCCGCTTCGGCGCCCGCCGAGCCCCCTCTGCCCCCCCCCGCGGCGCACCCGCGTCCGTAGTGCGTGCCGAGCCACTTCCACCCGCCGGCTGGCGTCAGCCGCGGCGTTGCGTTGAGGCCGGCAGCGACGGCGCGCGGGTGTCTCCGCGGGG
>NW_027182709.1:117500-120000 GCF_040807025.1 Struthio camelus
GCGCCGGGTTACTGAGGGAAACCCCGGGCCCCGGGAGGAGGACGAGGTCGTGGCGGTGGGTGTCGGGCGCACCCCGCGGGTGGACGCTCCGCCGAGGGGCGCTGGAGCCGGCTGGCGGGTGCCGGGTTCCCCTCCGCGCCCCGCCTCGTCGCTGCCGCTGAGGCTGCCGCCGTCGCCGCGAGGCGGCGGTGGCCCGGCGGCGGGCGGCGGCGGGGGAGGCACCCCCGCGGGGATTTCAGGTCGTTTCCCTCACCCCAGGGCCAGGTACCTAGCGTCCGCGCTTCTCCTGCCTCCCCTCGGTGACCCACCCGTGTGGTCCCGTGTGCCAGCGTGCTCCTCCCGGGCGCTGCGCTGCGCGTGCCGCACCGGCCGTGCCCTGCCGGCCTTCCACGCTTCCTCCTCCCCTCCCTTCCCCCCCCCCCCACACCGCTCCAGCCGCCCCACGCCGTGCCGTGTGGGGGCCGCGCTGCGAGTCGGCCGGGCCGGGGGCGGCGGGGGGCGGCGGGGGGGGGGGGCGCGCTGGGAGGAAGGAGGAGGGCCTCCGGCCACCGCGGCCGCCGGTAGCGGCCCCCCCGGGTAGGGATGGCCATGGGCCCCGGGCTCCGGGCCCGAGGGTTCTCGGTCGGAGAGCCGGGCGGGGGTTTAAAGACTCGGGCGGCCCGATGCGACCCGGGGGGCAGCCGGGCGTGCTGCCGGAGGGGCCGGGGGGTCGGCGCGCGCGGGCGCCGCACCCCCCCATGCCCGCCGGCGCGGCCCGTGCATGCCCCGCGGGCAGCCGGGACGGAGAGGGGTACCCTGCCCCCTCTCTCCGCGGTCTGGTCTCGGCGGAGAGACGCCGCGCGGTCGGCTTGCGCCGGCCTGCCTCGAACGCGCGACCCCGGCGCGAGCGCGTGCTCGCCGCCGGGACGGCGAGCCCCCACCGCGGGTGGTGCGGACGCCGAGCCCCAGCGCATCCCTTCTCCTCCCTGGCCGGTGCTCTCAGTCTCCCGCCGTGGCCGTCGGCGGCACCCTTCCTTCCCTCCCCCCCCGCCCTGCCCCGGCACTCCGCCATCCGGCGCGCCTGCCTCGCTCTGCCCGACCCGGCTTCGCTGGGCGGCAGGCGGGCGGCGGGCGGGCGGGCGGGGGCGGCCCCTCCCGGTCTCCGCGTGGAGGCGGGGAGAGCGGGCGCCGTTCCCCGTCCGTCCCGCCTCGCCCGTCTGCCTGCCGCCAGGCGTCTGCCCGCGGAAGGGACGGGCGAGTGCGTGGCGTCGCTCGGGAGGCTGCGTGTGTGCAGGCGGGTGTTGGGTGCCGTCTCCGGGGCGGCGGAGCTGGAGGCCGGTGAGGCGAGCGAAGGAGCTCGGAAGCGTGCGGCTGGCGGGTCGCGGGCGCGCGGGCAGCGGGTGGCGCCGCTCCCAGCGGCGGCCGGGCTCCGACGCCGGGGCTCCGCGGGGACCCACACCCCGGTCCCTGAGGCAGGTGGCGCGGCTGGCGCGCCGCTCCCTGCTGGGCCAGGCCGAGCCGGGCGCCTGGGCCGGACTCGAAGCGAGAAAGGGGTTGTCCCAGGTCGGGAGCGAGGGCTCCCCGCCCCTCTCGTTCGGGTCTGTTCTCCCCCCCCCCCCCCTTTTTTTTTCCCTCTGTGCTTGTACGGTCAGTGAGGCGTGCCCTCTCTCTCCGCTGTCCCTTGCTCAGCAGCCGGCGTCGGCGTGAGGAGGGAGGCAGAGCGGATGGGGGCCCTCAGGGGGCTGCGAAAGCTGCCCGGTCCCCCCGCGCGCGCGGTGGGGACCGAAACCGAGACAACTCTTAGCGGTGGATCACTCGGCTCGTGCGTCGATGAAGAACGCAGCTAGCTGCGAGAATTAATGTGAATTGCAGGACACATTGATCATCGACACTTCGAACGCACTTGCGGCCCCGGGTTCCTCCCGGGGCTACGCCTGTCTGAGCGTCGCTTGACGGTCAATCGTCACCCCCATTGCCGCGTTGGCGCAGCGGTGTGCCGCCCCTCGGGGGGGGGCCGGGGGGGGCGGCGGCGGCGGCGAGTCGGTGGGGGGGCGGCGGCGGCGGTGAGTCGGCGGCGGCGGCGGAGCCGGGACCACCGGTGCGTGCACCGGTGGCCCCGGTCTTCCGGCTGGCCTGCCTGCCCGGCTCCGGCCGACCGTCCGCCTCCACCGTCCGCGGCCGGCGTGCCTTGCCCTGCCCTCCCTCCCCTCCGAGCCCGGTGGCCACCGCTGCCCTGCGCGGTGTGTGCGGTGTGGCGCGGCTGGGGCGCCTCGCAGGCCCGCGCCGCCGGGGAGAGGGGGTGCCTCTCCTCCCCGTGTGGGCCCGGGCCTTCGTCCCCCTAAGTGCAGACTCGGGAAACCCCCGCTCCCGGAGCGCCCGCTGTGCGGAGTTCGTCCCGCCGGGCCCCCAGGTTCGGTCGGTCGCGGTGGCCCGGCACCTGCCGCCGCCGCCCGCCGCCACCGCCAGTGCCCGCCGTACGACGGCTCTCCTCCACCACTCTCCCGGTGGTGCGCTGGTCCCC
>NW_027182709.1:132500-135000 GCF_040807025.1 Struthio camelus
GTCCCCACTCCTAAGCTGTGGGGGGCGGACCCGGGGCGGGCTGCGGCGGAGCAGCCCGTCTAGCAGAGGCGGTGCGGACAGGCGTTCCGGGACGGCGCGCGGGGCGGGCGCCGCGCCGCGGCGGACCCCAAGCGGGGGCGTCGCGCGAGGCCACGCGAGGCGACGTGTCGTGCCCGAGCGGGCGGCCCAAACCACGGCTCTCCTCCCGGGCGCAGCTGCCACCCGGCGCCGGGTTACTGAGGGAAACCCCGGGCCCCGGGAGGAGGACGAGGTCGTGGCGGTGGGTGTCGGGCGCACCCCGCGGGTGGACGCTCCGCCGAGGGGCGCTGGAGCCGGCTGGCGGGTGCCGGGTTCCCCTCCGCGCCCCGCCTCGTCGCTGCCGCTGAGGCTGCCGCCGTCGCCGCGAGGCGGCGGTGGCCCGGCGGCGGGCGGCGGCGGGGGAGGCACCCCCGCGGGGATTTCAGGTCGTTTCCCTCACCCCAGGGCCAGGTACCTAGCGTCCGCGCTTCTCCTGCCTCCCCTCGGTGACCCACCCGTGTGGTCCCGTGTGCCAGCGTGCTCCTCCCGGGCGCTGCGCTGCGCGTGCCGCACCGGCCGTGCCCTGCCGGCCTTCCACGCTTCCTCCTCCCCTCCCTTCCCCCCCCCCCCACACCGCTCCAGCCGCCCCACGCCGTGCCGTGTGGGGGCCGCGCTGCGAGTCGGCCGGGCCGGGGGCGGCGGGGGGCGGCGGGGGGGGGGGGCGCGCTGGGAGGAAGGAGGAGGGCCTCCGGCCACCGCGGCCGCCGGTAGCGGCCCCCCCGGGTAGGGATGGCCATGGGCCCCGGGCTCCGGGCCCGAGGGTTCTCGGTCGGAGAGCCGGGCGGGGGTTTAAAGACTCGGGCGGCCCGATGCGACCCGGGGGGCAGCCGGGCGTGCTGCCGGAGGGGCCGGGGGGTCGGCGCGCGCGGGCGCCGCACCCCCCCATGCCCGCCGGCGCGGCCCGTGCATGCCCCGCGGGCAGCCGGGACGGAGAGGGGTACCCTGCCCCCTCTCTCCGCGGTCTGGTCTCGGCGGAGAGACGCCGCGCGGTCGGCTTGCGCCGGCCTGCCTCGAACGCGCGACCCCGGCGCGAGCGCGTGCTCGCCGCCGGGACGGCGAGCCCCCACCGCGGGTGGTGCGGACGCCGAGCCCCAGCGCATCCCTTCTCCTCCCTGGCCGGTGCTCTCAGTCTCCCGCCGTGGCCGTCGGCGGCACCCTTCCTTCCCTCCCCCCCCGCCCTGCCCCGGCACTCCGCCATCCGGCGCGCCTGCCTCGCTCTGCCCGACCCGGCTTCGCTGGGCGGCAGGCGGGCGGCGGGCGGGCGGGCGGGGGCGGCCCCTCCCGGTCTCCGCGTGGAGGCGGGGAGAGCGGGCGCCGTTCCCCGTCCGTCCCGCCTCGCCCGTCTGCCTGCCGCCAGGCGTCTGCCCGCGGAAGGGACGGGCGAGTGCGTGGCGTCGCTCGGGAGGCTGCGTGTGTGCAGGCGGGTGTTGGGTGCCGTCTCCGGGGCGGCGGAGCTGGAGGCCGGTGAGGCGAGCGAAGGAGCTCGGAAGCGTGCGGCTGGCGGGTCGCGGGCGCGCGGGCAGCGGGTGGCGCCGCTCCCAGCGGCGGCCGGGCTCCGACGCCGGGGCTCCGCGGGGACCCACACCCCGGTCCCTGAGGCAGGTGGCGCGGCTGGCGCGCCGCTCCCTGCTGGGCCAGGCCGAGCCGGGCGCCTGGGCCGGACTCGAAGCGAGAAAGGGGTTGTCCCAGGTCGGGAGCGAGGGCTCCCCGCCCCTCTCGTTCGGGTCTGTTCTCCCCCCCCCCCCCCTTTTTTTTTCCCTCTGTGCTTGTACGGTCAGTGAGGCGTGCCCTCTCTCTCCGCTGTCCCTTGCTCAGCAGCCGGCGTCGGCGTGAGGAGGGAGGCAGAGCGGATGGGGGCCCTCAGGGGGCTGCGAAAGCTGCCCGGTCCCCCCGCGCGCGCGGTGGGGACCGAAACCGAGACAACTCTTAGCGGTGGATCACTCGGCTCGTGCGTCGATGAAGAACGCAGCTAGCTGCGAGAATTAATGTGAATTGCAGGACACATTGATCATCGACACTTCGAACGCACTTGCGGCCCCGGGTTCCTCCCGGGGCTACGCCTGTCTGAGCGTCGCTTGACGGTCAATCGTCACCCCCATTGCCGCGTTGGCGCAGCGGTGTGCCGCCCCTCGGGGGGGGGCCGGGGGGGGCGGCGGCGGCGGCGAGTCGGTGGGGGGGCGGCGGCGGCGGTGAGTCGGCGGCGGCGGCGGAGCCGGGACCACCGGTGCGTGCACCGGTGGCCCCGGTCTTCCGGCTGGCCTGCCTGCCCGGCTCCGGCCGACCGTCCGCCTCCACCGTCCGCGGCCGGCGTGCCTTGCCCTGCCCTCCCTCCCCTCCGAGCCCGGTGGCCACCGCTGCCCTGCGCGGTGTGTGCGGTGTGGCGCGGCTGGGGCGCCTCGCAGGCCCGCGCCGCCGGGGAGAG
>NW_027182709.1:147500-150000 GCF_040807025.1 Struthio camelus
CCGCCGGTGCCCGTCTCCGAGCGCCGCCCCCGCCCCTTCGCCCGACGGTGATCCGCCGCCGCCGGGGCAGGGGAGGGTCCGGCCCGGGGGAGGGCCCGGCAGAGCGGGCGGCAGTGCGTGGGAGGGTCGGCGGGGCTTGCTCCCCCGGTGCCCGCGGGAGGAAGCGGCGGGTGGAGACGCGAGCGAGATCGCATTCCGGGTTGGGACGGGTCCCACGGGTCCCCACTCCTAAGCTGTGGGGGGCGGACCCGGGGCGGGCTGCGGCGGAGCAGCCCGTCTAGCAGAGGCGGTGCGGACAGGCGTTCCGGGACGGCGCGCGGGGCGGGCGCCGCGCCGCGGCGGACCCCAAGCGGGGGCGTCGCGCGAGGCCACGCGAGGCGACGTGTCGTGCCCGAGCGGGCGGCCCAAACCACGGCTCTCCTCCCGGGCGCAGCTGCCACCCGGCGCCGGGTTACTGAGGGAAACCCCGGGCCCCGGGAGGAGGACGAGGTCGTGGCGGTGGGTGTCGGGCGCACCCCGCGGGTGGACGCTCCGCCGAGGGGCGCTGGAGCCGGCTGGCGGGTGCCGGGTTCCCCTCCGCGCCCCGCCTCGTCGCTGCCGCTGAGGCTGCCGCCGTCGCCGCGAGGCGGCGGTGGCCCGGCGGCGGGCGGCGGCGGGGGAGGCACCCCCGCGGGGATTTCAGGTCGTTTCCCTCACCCCAGGGCCAGGTACCTAGCGTCCGCGCTTCTCCTGCCTCCCCTCGGTGACCCACCCGTGTGGTCCCGTGTGCCAGCGTGCTCCTCCCGGGCGCTGCGCTGCGCGTGCCGCACCGGCCGTGCCCTGCCGGCCTTCCACGCTTCCTCCTCCCCTCCCTTCCCCCCCCCCCCACACCGCTCCAGCCGCCCCACGCCGTGCCGTGTGGGGGCCGCGCTGCGAGTCGGCCGGGCCGGGGGCGGCGGGGGGCGGCGGGGGGGGGGGGCGCGCTGGGAGGAAGGAGGAGGGCCTCCGGCCACCGCGGCCGCCGGTAGCGGCCCCCCCGGGTAGGGATGGCCATGGGCCCCGGGCTCCGGGCCCGAGGGTTCTCGGTCGGAGAGCCGGGCGGGGGTTTAAAGACTCGGGCGGCCCGATGCGACCCGGGGGGCAGCCGGGCGTGCTGCCGGAGGGGCCGGGGGGTCGGCGCGCGCGGGCGCCGCACCCCCCCATGCCCGCCGGCGCGGCCCGTGCATGCCCCGCGGGCAGCCGGGACGGAGAGGGGTACCCTGCCCCCTCTCTCCGCGGTCTGGTCTCGGCGGAGAGACGCCGCGCGGTCGGCTTGCGCCGGCCTGCCTCGAACGTGCGACCCCGGCGCGAGCGCGTGCTCGCCGCCGGGACGGCGAGCCCCCACCGCGGGTGGTGCGGACGCCGAGCCCCAGCGCATCCCTTCTCCTCCCTGGCCGGTGCTCTCAGTCTCCCGCCGTGGCCGTCGGCGGCACCCTTCCTTCCCTCCCCCCCCGCCCTGCCCCGGCACTCCGCCATCCGGCGCGCCTGCCTCGCTCTGCCCGACCCGGCTTCGCTGGGCGGCAGGCGGGCGGCGGGCGGGCGGGCGGGGGCGGCCCCTCCCGGTCTCCGCGTGGAGGCGGGGAGAGCGGGCGCCGTTCCCCGTCCGTCCCGCCTCGCCCGTCTGCCTGCCGCCAGGCGTCTGCCCGCGGAAGGGACGGGCGAGTGCGTGGCGTCGCTCGGGAGGCTGCGTGTGTGCAGGCGGGTGTTGGGTGCCGTCTCCGGGGCGGCGGAGCTGGAGGCCGGTGAGGCGAGCGAAGGAGCTCGGAAGCGTGCGGCTGGCGGGTCGCGGGCGCGCGGGCAGCGGGTGGCGCCGCTCCCAGCGGCGGCCGGGCTCCGACGCCGGGGCTCCGCGGGGACCCACACCCCGGTCCCTGAGGCAGGTGGCGCGGCTGGCGCGCCGCTCCCTGCTGGGCCAGGCCGAGCCGGGCGCCTGGGCCGGACTCGAAGCGAGAAAGGGGTTGTCCCAGGTCGGGAGCGAGGGCTCCCCGCCCCTCTCGTTCGGGTCTGTTCTCCCCCCCCCCCCCCCTTTTTTTTTCCCTCTGTGCTTGTACGGTCAGTGAGGCGTGCCCTCTCTCTCCGCTGTCCCTTGCTCAGCAGCCGGCGTCGGCGTGAGGAGGGAGGCAGAGCGGATGGGGGCCCTCAGGGGGCTGCGAAAGCTGCCCGGTCCCCCCGCGCGCGCGGTGGGGACCGAAACCGAGACAACTCTTAGCGGTGGATCACTCGGCTCGTGCGTCGATGAAGAACGCAGCTAGCTGCGAGAATTAATGTGAATTGCAGGACACATTGATCATCGACACTTCGAACGCACTTGCGGCCCCGGGTTCCTCCCGGGGCTACGCCTGTCTGAGCGTCGCTTGACGGTCAATCGTCACCCCCATTGCCGCGTTGGCGCAGCGGTGTGCCGCCCCTCGGGGGGGGGCCGGGGGGGGCGGCGGCGGCGGCGAGTCGGTGGGGGGGCGGCGGCGGCGGTGAGTCGGCGGCG
>NW_027182709.1:162500-165000 GCF_040807025.1 Struthio camelus
TCCCCTGCCCGCCGTGTCCCGGTTGCCGTGCGTGAACCCGAGTTCACCTGTCCCGCACTCTGCGCCACAGGGCCGAGCATGGGGCTCGGCCCGCCGGCGGGTGTACGGCCCTCCCGAGGCCCGCTAGCGCGGGGGCTCGCTCGCCGAAAGCCCGCCGCCGATTCCCCGCCGCCGGTGGGGGACCGTCCCCGTCTGCCCTCTCGCCTCCGCTGGCGCCCGCCGCCGGTGCCCGTCTCCGAGCGCCGCCCCCGCCCCTTCGCCCGACGGTGATCCGCCGCCGCCGGGGCAGGGGAGGGTCCGGCCCGGGGGAGGGCCCGGCAGAGCGGGCGGCAGTGCGTGGGAGGGTCGGCGGGGCTTGCTCCCCCGGTGCCCGCGGGAGGAAGCGGCGGGTGGAGACGCGAGCGAGATCGCATTCCGGGTTGGGACGGGTCCCACGGGTCCCCACTCCTAAGCTGTGGGGGGCGGACCCGGGGCGGGCTGCGGCGGAGCAGCCCGTCTAGCAGAGGCGGTGCGGACAGGCGTTCCGGGACGGCGCGCGGGGCGGGCGCCGCGCCGCGGCGGACCCCAAGCGGGGGCGTCGCGCGAGGCCACGCGAGGCGACGTGTCGTGCCCGAGCGGGCGGCCCAAACCACGGCTCTCCTCCCGGGCGCAGCTGCCACCCGGCGCCGGGTTACTGAGGGAAACCCCGGGCCCCGGGAGGAGGACGAGGTCGTGGCGGTGGGTGTCGGGCGCACCCCGCGGGTGGACGCTCCGCCGAGGGGCGCTGGAGCCGGCTGGCGGGTGCCGGGTTCCCCTCCGCGCCCCGCCTCGTCGCTGCCGCTGAGGCTGCCGCCGTCGCCGCGAGGCGGCGGTGGCCCGGCGGCGGGCGGCGGCGGGGGAGGCACCCCCGCGGGGATTTCAGGTCGTTTCCCTCACCCCAGGGCCAGGTACCTAGCGTCCGCGCTTCTCCTGCCTCCCCTCGGTGACCCACCCGTGTGGTCCCGTGTGCCAGCGTGCTCCTCCCGGGCGCTGCGCTGCGCGTGCCGCACCGGCCGTGCCCTGCCGGCCTTCCACGCTTCCTCCTCCCCTCCCTTCCCCCCCCCCCCACACCGCTCCAGCCGCCCCACGCCGTGCCGTGTGGGGGCCGCGCTGCGAGTCGGCCGGGCCGGGGGCGGCGGGGGGCGGCGGGGGGGGGGGGCGCGCTGGGAGGAAGGAGGAGGGCCTCCGGCCACCGCGGCCGCCGGTAGCGGCCCCCCCGGGTAGGGATGGCCATGGGCCCCGGGCTCCGGGCCCGAGGGTTCTCGGTCGGAGAGCCGGGCGGGGGTTTAAAGACTCGGGCGGCCCGATGCGACCCGGGGGGCAGCCGGGCGTGCTGCCGGAGGGGCCGGGGGGTCGGCGCGCGCGGGCGCCGCACCCCCCCATGCCCGCCGGCGCGGCCCGTGCATGCCCCGCGGGCAGCCGGGACGGAGAGGGGTACCCTGCCCCCTCTCTCCGCGGTCTGGTCTCGGCGGAGAGACGCCGCGCGGTCGGCTTGCGCCGGCCTGCCTCGAACGCGCGACCCCGGCGCGAGCGCGTGCTCGCCGCCGGGACGGCGAGCCCCCACCGCGGGTGGTGCGGACGCCGAGCCCCAGCGCATCCCTTCTCCTCCCTGGCCGGTGCTCTCAGTCTCCCGCCGTGGCCGTCGGCGGCACCCTTCCTTCCCTCCCCCCCCGCCCTGCCCCGGCACTCCGCCATCCGGCGCGCCTGCCTCGCTCTGCCCGACCCGGCTTCGCTGGGCGGCAGGCGGGCGGCGGGCGGGCGGGCGGGGGCGGCCCCTCCCGGTCTCCGCGTGGAGGCGGGGAGAGCGGGCGCCGTTCCCCGTCCGTCCCGCCTCGCCCGTCTGCCTGCCGCCAGGCGTCTGCCCGCGGAAGGGACGGGCGAGTGCGTGGCGTCGCTCGGGAGGCTGCGTGTGTGCAGGCGGGTGTTGGGTGCCGTCTCCGGGGCGGCGGAGCTGGAGGCCGGTGAGGCGAGCGAAGGAGCTCGGAAGCGTGCGGCTGGCGGGTCGCGGGCGCGCGGGCAGCGGGTGGCGCCGCTCCCAGCGGCGGCCGGGCTCCGACGCCGGGGCTCCGCGGGGACCCACACCCCGGTCCCTGAGGCAGGTGGCGCGGCTGGCGCGCCGCTCCCTGCTGGGCCAGGCCGAGCCGGGCGCCTGGGCCGGACTCGAAGCGAGAAAGGGGTTGTCCCAGGTCGGGAGCGAGGGCTCCCCGCCCCTCTCGTTCGGGTCTGTTCTCCCCCCCCCCCCCCTTTTTTTTTCCCTCTGTGCTTGTACGGTCAGTGAGGCGTGCCCTCTCTCTCCGCTGTCCCTTGCTCAGCAGCCGGCGTCGGCGTGAGGAGGGAGGCAGAGCGGATGGGGGCCCTCAGGGGGCTGCGAAAGCTGCCCGGTCCCCCCGCGCGCGCGGTGGGGACCGAAACCGAGACAACTCTTAGCGGTGGATCACTCGGCTCGTGCGTCGATGAAGAACGCAGCTAGCTGCGAGAATTA
>NW_027182709.1:177500-180000 GCF_040807025.1 Struthio camelus
GGGCCTCCCGGCCCTCTGGCGAGCGAGACAGCCACGCGAGAGCGAGCGAGACCGCGGGGCGCGCCGGGGAAGGGCCGGCGGGCCGTGCGAGCCTCACTGTGAGGAAGAGGGGTTTCGGCCCACCGTGGCATTCCAAAACCTGCGCCGGCCCACCGCCGGGCCGCTGCCGGGCCACCGCGCCTCGTTGCCGATGCCGACGGCACTGAACACCGGTGTGGTCCCCTGCCCGCCGTGTCCCGGTTGCCGTGCGTGAACCCGAGTTCACCTGTCCCGCACTCTGCGCCACAGGGCCGAGCATGGGGCTCGGCCCGCCGGCGGGTGTACGGCCCTCCCGAGGCCCGCTAGCGCGGGGGCTCGCTCGCCGAAAGCCCGCCGCCGATTCCCCGCCGCCGGTGGGGGACCGTCCCCGTCTGCCCTCTCGCCTCCGCTGGCGCCCGCCGCCGGTGCCCGTCTCCGAGCGCCGCCCCCGCCCCTTCGCCCGACGGTGATCCGCCGCCGCCGGGGCAGGGGAGGGTCCGGCCCGGGGGAGGGCCCGGCAGAGCGGGCGGCAGTGCGTGGGAGGGTCGGCGGGGCTTGCTCCCCCGGTGCCCGCGGGAGGAAGCGGCGGGTGGAGACGCGAGCGAGATCGCATTCCGGGTTGGGACGGGTCCCACGGGTCCCCACTCCTAAGCTGTGGGGGGCGGACCCGGGGCGGGCTGCGGCGGAGCAGCCCGTCTAGCAGAGGCGGTGCGGACAGGCGTTCCGGGACGGCGCGCGGGGCGGGCGCCGCGCCGCGGCGGACCCCAAGCGGGGGCGTCGCGCGAGGCCACGCGAGGCGACGTGTCGTGCCCGAGCGGGCGGCCCAAACCACGGCTCTCCTCCCGGGCGCAGCTGCCACCCGGCGCCGGGTTACTGAGGGAAACCCCGGGCCCCGGGAGGAGGACGAGGTCGTGGCGGTGGGTGTCGGGCGCACCCCGCGGGTGGACGCTCCGCCGAGGGGCGCTGGAGCCGGCTGGCGGGTGCCGGGTTCCCCTCCGCGCCCCGCCTCGTCGCTGCCGCTGAGGCTGCCGCCGTCGCCGCGAGGCGGCGGTGGCCCGGCGGCGGGCGGCGGCGGGGGAGGCACCCCCGCGGGGATTTCAGGTCGTTTCCCTCACCCCAGGGCCAGGTACCTAGCGTCCGCGCTTCTCCTGCCTCCCCTCGGTGACCCACCCGTGTGGTCCCGTGTGCCAGCGTGCTCCTCCCGGGCGCTGCGCTGCGCGTGCCGCACCGGCCGTGCCCTGCCGGCCTTCCACGCTTCCTCCTCCCCTCCCTTCCCCCCCCCCCCACACCGCTCCAGCCGCCCCACGCCGTGCCGTGTGGGGGCCGCGCTGCGAGTCGGCCGGGCCGGGGGCGGCGGGGGGCGGCGGGGGGGGGGGGCGCGCTGGGAGGAAGGAGGAGGGCCTCCGGCCACCGCGGCCGCCGGTAGCGGCCCCCCCGGGTAGGGATGGCCATGGGCCCCGGGCTCCGGGCCCGAGGGTTCTCGGTCGGAGAGCCGGGCGGGGGTTTAAAGACTCGGGCGGCCCGATGCGACCCGGGGGGCAGCCGGGCGTGCTGCCGGAGGGGCCGGGGGGTCGGCGCGCGCGGGCGCCGCACCCCCCCATGCCCGCCGGCGCGGCCCGTGCATGCCCCGCGGGCAGCCGGGACGGAGAGGGGTACCCTGCCCCCTCTCTCCGCGGTCTGGTCTCGGCGGAGAGACGCCGCGCGGTCGGCTTGCGCCGGCCTGCCTCGAACGCGCGACCCCGGCGCGAGCGCGTGCTCGCCGCCGGGACGGCGAGCCCCCACCGCGGGTGGTGCGGACGCCGAGCCCCAGCGCATCCCTTCTCCTCCCTGGCCGGTGCTCTCAGTCTCCCGCCGTGGCCGTCGGCGGCACCCTTCCTTCCCTCCCCCCCCGCCCTGCCCCGGCACTCCGCCATCCGGCGCGCCTGCCTCGCTCTGCCCGACCCGGCTTCGCTGGGCGGCAGGCGGGCGGCGGGCGGGCGGGCGGGGGCGGCCCCTCCCGGTCTCCGCGTGGAGGCGGGGAGAGCGGGCGCCGTTCCCCGTCCGTCCCGCCTCGCCCGTCTGCCTGCCGCCAGGCGTCTGCCCGCGGAAGGGACGGGCGAGTGCGTGGCGTCGCTCGGGAGGCTGCGTGTGTGCAGGCGGGTGTTGGGTGCCGTCTCCGGGGCGGCGGAGCTGGAGGCCGGTGAGGCGAGCGAAGGAGCTCGGAAGCGTGCGGCTGGCGGGTCGCGGGCGCGCGGGCAGCGGGTGGCGCCGCTCCCAGCGGCGGCCGGGCTCCGACGCCGGGGCTCCGCGGGGACCCACACCCCGGTCCCTGAGGCAGGTGGCGCGGCTGGCGCGCCGCTCCCTGCTGGGCCAGGCCGAGCCGGGCGCCTGGGCCGGACTCGAAGCGAGAAAGGGGTTGTCCCAGGTCGGGAGCGAGGGCTCCCCGCCCCTCTCGTTCGGGTCTGTTCTCCCCCCCCCCCCCCTTTTTTTTTCCCTCTGTGCT
>NW_027182709.1:192500-195000 GCF_040807025.1 Struthio camelus
TCACCGGGAGCGGGCTAGGGGAAGGAAGAAGGAGGGAGCCGGGGCCGGGGCCCGGGGAAGGGTCGGGGCCCGGGGGGGGGGGGGCCCCCGCCGGCGGAGGGGAGGGTCCGGCGGGACGGACGGACAAAGCAGTGCGGAGGGCCGGCGGCGCGGCCCGTGTCACGGGCGACAGCGCGCAAGCGGAGGGGGGGGGGGCGGCCCGGAGTTTGGGGGGGGGGGGGGCCTCCCGGCCCTCTGGCGAGCGAGACAGCCACGCGAGAGCGAGCGAGACCGCGGGGCGCGCCGGGGAAGGGCCGGCGGGCCGTGCGAGCCTCACTGTGAGGAAGAGGGGTTTCGGCCCACCGTGGCATTCCAAAACCTGCGCCGGCCCACCGCCGGGCCGCTGCCGGGCCACCGCGCCTCGTTGCCGATGCCGACGGCACTGAACACCGGTGTGGTCCCCTGCCCGCCGTGTCCCGGTTGCCGTGCGTGAACCCGAGTTCACCTGTCCCGCACTCTGCGCCACAGGGCCGAGCATGGGGCTCGGCCCGCCGGCGGGTGTACGGCCCTCCCGAGGCCCGCTAGCGCGGGGGCTCGCTCGCCGAAAGCCCGCCGCCGATTCCCCGCCGCCGGTGGGGGACCGTCCCCGTCTGCCCTCTCGCCTCCGCTGGCGCCCGCCGCCGGTGCCCGTCTCCGAGCGCCGCCCCCGCCCCTTCGCCCGACGGTGATCCGCCGCCGCCGGGGCAGGGGAGGGTCCGGCCCGGGGGAGGGCCCGGCAGAGCGGGCGGCAGTGCGTGGGAGGGTCGGCGGGGCTTGCTCCCCCGGTGCCCGCGGGAGGAAGCGGCGGGTGGAGACGCGAGCGAGATCGCATTCCGGGTTGGGACGGGTCCCACGGGTCCCCACTCCTAAGCTGTGGGGGGCGGACCCGGGGCGGGCTGCGGCGGAGCAGCCCGTCTAGCAGAGGCGGTGCGGACAGGCGTTCCGGGACGGCGCGCGGGGCGGGCGCCGCGCCGCGGCGGACCCCAAGCGGGGGCGTCGCGCGAGGCCACGCGAGGCGACGTGTCGTGCCCGAGCGGGCGGCCCAAACCACGGCTCTCCTCCCGGGCGCAGCTGCCACCCGGCGCCGGGTTACTGAGGGAAACCCCGGGCCCCGGGAGGAGGACGAGGTCGTGGCGGTGGGTGTCGGGCGCACCCCGCGGGTGGACGCTCCGCCGAGGGGCGCTGGAGCCGGCTGGCGGGTGCCGGGTTCCCCTCCGCGCCCCGCCTCGTCGCTGCCGCTGAGGCTGCCGCCGTCGCCGCGAGGCGGCGGTGGCCCGGCGGCGGGCGGCGGCGGGGGAGGCACCCCCGCGGGGATTTCAGGTCGTTTCCCTCACCCCAGGGCCAGGTACCTAGCGTCCGCGCTTCTCCTGCCTCCCCTCGGTGACCCACCCGTGTGGTCCCGTGTGCCAGCGTGCTCCTCCCGGGCGCTGCGCTGCGCGTGCCGCACCGGCCGTGCCCTGCCGGCCTTCCACGCTTCCTCCTCCCCTCCCTTCCCCCCCCCCCCACACCGCTCCAGCCGCCCCACGCCGTGCCGTGTGGGGGCCGCGCTGCGAGTCGGCCGGGCCGGGGGCGGCGGGGGGCGGCGGGGGGGGGGGGCGCGCTGGGAGGAAGGAGGAGGGCCTCCGGCCACCGCGGCCGCCGGTAGCGGCCCCCCCGGGTAGGGATGGCCATGGGCCCCGGGCTCCGGGCCCGAGGGTTCTCGGTCGGAGAGCCGGGCGGGGGTTTAAAGACTCGGGCGGCCCGATGCGACCCGGGGGGCAGCCGGGCGTGCTGCCGGAGGGGCCGGGGGGTCGGCGCGCGCGGGCGCCGCACCCCCCCATGCCCGCCGGCGCGGCCCGTGCATGCCCCGCGGGCAGCCGGGACGGAGAGGGGTACCCTGCCCCCTCTCTCCGCGGTCTGGTCTCGGCGGAGAGACGCCGCGCGGTCGGCTTGCGCCGGCCTGCCTCGAACGCGCGACCCCGGCGCGAGCGCGTGCTCGCCGCCGGGACGGCGAGCCCCCACCGCGGGTGGTGCGGACGCCGAGCCCCAGCGCATCCCTTCTCCTCCCTGGCCGGTGCTCTCAGTCTCCCGCCGTGGCCGTCGGCGGCACCCTTCCTTCCCTCCCCCCCCGCCCTGCCCCGGCACTCCGCCATCCGGCGCGCCTGCCTCGCTCTGCCCGACCCGGCTTCGCTGGGCGGCAGGCGGGCGGCGGGCGGGCGGGCGGGGGCGGCCCCTCCCGGTCTCCGCGTGGAGGCGGGGAGAGCGGGCGCCGTTCCCCGTCCGTCCCGCCTCGCCCGTCTGCCTGCCGCCAGGCGTCTGCCCGCGGAAGGGACGGGCGAGTGCGTGGCGTCGCTCGGGAGGCTGCGTGTGTGCAGGCGGGTGTTGGGTGCCGTCTCCGGGGCGGCGGAGCTGGAGGCCGGTGAGGCGAGCGAAGGAGCTCGGAAGCGTGCGGCTGGCGGGTCGCGGGCGCGCGGGCAGCGGGTGGCGCCGCTCCCAGCGGCGG
>NW_027182709.1:202500-205000 GCF_040807025.1 Struthio camelus
GCCGCTGGACCGCACGCCGCTTCCTGTGCCAAGTAGCAAAAAAATGAGCAGGCCTCCCAAGGAGATCGGGGGGCCGGGGGGGGGGGGTGGTGGTGGTGGAGGAGAGGAAACAACACGGGAAACGAAGGAAAACCAGCGAGGAAGATGGTAAGGGCGAGAAAGGGAGGTGCTGCTGCTGCTGCTGGTGGTGGGGCAAGCATACAGAAAGCGCACACGCACACGCGCGCGCGCGCGCACACACACACGCACACACGCACGCACGCACGCACGCACGCACGCACACACACAAAAAAAAAAAAAAAAAAAGCCCGTACGACACCGAAAAGGAGCAAGCCGGGGGGGGGGGGGGGGGGAAACCTAAACAAAGAAAGCACGCTAAGCGGCTAAGGGAGAAGCGGCAGCTCTCCAAGGAAACCGAACGGGTCCGGCCGGGGAGGGGGACTCGGGAGGGGCGGCGGGCTGGCCTGTTAGCGGCCGGCCCGAAGGGTCCAACTCGGCAGCGGCCGGCCCGCCCGCCCGCTCGCCCGCCCGGGCCTGGGAGGCTGCCTTGGCAGCGGCCAGAGAGTCTACCGGCCTCCGGGGAGGTCCTCGAAGGGGCGAGCTGGTCGACCGGCCTCCGGGGAGAGGCGAGCTGGTCGACCGGCCTCCGGGGAGGCCGCCGAGCCTCGAAGGGGCGAGCTGGTCGACCGGCCTCCGGGGAGGCCGCCGAGCCTCGAAGGGGCGAGCTGGTCGACCGGCCTCCGGGGAGAGGCGAGCTGGTCGACCGGCCTCCGGGGAGGCCGCCGAGCCTCGAAGGGGCGAGCTGGTCGACCGGCCTCCGGGGAGGCCGCCGAGCCTCGAAGGGGCGAGCTGGTCGACCGGCCTCCGGGGAGGCCGCCGAGCCTCGAAGGGGCGGGCGGGTCGACCGGCCTCCGGGGAGGCCGGCCTCGAAGGGGCGCGGCGTAGCCGGTCTCCGCGGCTCCGGGAGGCCCGGAGAAGTCGCAGCCGGTGCCCCGGGTCTGCCTCCGCTAACTGGCAGCAGGTCTACCAGGCTCCAGCGAGACTTGGTGGCCTTTCGGGGTGGTGGCTGGTAGACCTGTTCTCCCTGGCGTTCCTGTGGAGCGGCGAAAGGGGTCGCTCTGCGTCGCTGCCTCCAGTTACGTCATCGTAGAGGTCGGCCACTTTCGAGCCACTCCCCGGTAGGAGGGGCGGCTGTCCTTCGGCTCTCCCGCCCCGCTGGACTTAGCGGTACGACTGTAGGCCACAGGGTGAACAGCCGCTGAGTTCCGGAGCCGCACTCCCGGGCGCCCCCAGCGCATTGTGGCCGGCCCGCGGGAGGCCTAGGGCGGCTTGCGACGAGGGCGGGCGGGGAGCGGTCCTGAGCCCGGCCCTTCGGGGAGAGCACTTTCTTTTGCCCGTTCGGCGCGGCGGTCTCCCGGCAGGTCTCCGGCAGCCCCGCGAGTGTGTCCCAGGTGCCGGAAGCCGCTGCGGAGGCGGGGAGCCCAGCCAGCGGCAGGTCCCATGCAGCCGTTGCCGACTCGGGAGAGGGGTGAGCCGGACACCCCCCCCCCCCCCCCCCCCGCGGCCGGGGAAAAGGCCCGGTGCGTGTGCCGTTCGTGAACGCCAGAGGGTGGTCCAGAGAGAAACCGGGGGGTGCCCCGTGCGGCTCTGCCCAGACACCAGCGGCTCGAGAGCCTCGTTCTTCGGGCCCCTGTCGCAGGGAGCGTGGTGATGCCGGTGCTCCGGCCGGAGCAGCAGCCGGCTCGCGGCTGCCGATCCACACCCACACGCAGACGCCCGCTGAGGCGTCCCGGGACACGTCGGAGAGGCCCCTCGGCGGGCTGGCGCTTCCCTGCTTCCCCGTCACAGGGAGCGTGGGGGCGGTGCCGGTGTTCAGGCTCGAGTGGGCACCTCTTGCAGACGATGGTCCGCACCCACACGCAGCGCCCGCCGCTGGTTTGCGGCCACTGGTGGGCGGCGGGGTGAGTTGGCTCAGGACTCGACCGTGTGTGTTTGCTCCCGATCGATGAGGCCGTTCGGGTCGCGTCGGAGAGGGCCCCCGGCGGGTCGGCTCTGCTGTGCTCCCCCGTCACAGGGGGGTGCATGGGCGGTGTCCGATGTTCAGGCAGGGGGGTCTCCTCTCCAGCACGCGTCCTGTCGCGCGCGAGGTGCTGCCCGCTGGAGCGGCGAAGGAGAGGTGTGTGTGTGCTCTCCCGCTTATCCTCGGGCTTCTATCACCGAACCCGGCTCTGCGAGGCCAAGTGGCCCTGTGAGTTCTCAGGTGTCCGAAAAAACCTTGCACGGGGTGCTGGCGATGGTCTCAGCCCCGGGTCGCCGGGTGCCGGCCGCAAGCAGCCGTTGGTGGGGTGGCGAACTGACATGAGAAAGGGCCGAGTGGGTGCCACCCGCCCTGGGTGTGTGCCGGTTCGGGTGGAAAGGGGGGCGCCCCCCTCCCAGAGCTGCCGGACCCCCGCCTGCTGCGGAGCGTGCCGCCCCGGTGTTTCCTCGGTGGGGGGCCGCG
>NW_027182709.1:217500-220000 GCF_040807025.1 Struthio camelus
AGCGAGGCGACGACGAATGGGCCGGGGTTGGGGGCGGGGGGTGGGGGCAGCGGCAGTGGCGGCGCTGGGCGGGGGGGGGGGGAGGGCGGCGGGACGGTCCACCAATTAAGGGCAGGAGGGGGAGGGGGAGGGAGAGGGGCAGGCAGGCAGAGAGAAAGAGAAAAGAAAGCCCCAACGGCGACTGCAGCGCCCTACATTCGCGCACGAGGACCTTCCCCTGCCGCTGGACCGCACGCCGCTTCCTGTGCCAAGTAGCAAAAAAATGAGCAGGCCTCCCAAGGAGATCGGGGGGCCGGGGGGGGGGGGTGGTGGTGGTGGAGGAGAGGAAACAACACGGGAAACGAAGGAAAACCAGCGAGGAAGATGGTAAGGGCGAGAAAGGGAGGTGCTGCTGCTGCTGCTGGTGGTGGGGCAAGCATACAGAAAGCGCACACGCACACGCGCGCGCGCGCGCACACACACACGCACACACGCACGCACGCACGCACGCACGCACGCACACACACAAAAAAAAAAAAAAAAAAAGCCCGTACGACACCGAAAAGGAGCAAGCCGGGGGGGGGGGGGGGGGGAAACCTAAACAAAGAAAGCACGCTAAGCGGCTAAGGGAGAAGCGGCAGCTCTCCAAGGAAACCGAACGGGTCCGGCCGGGGAGGGGGACTCGGGAGGGGCGGCGGGCTGGCCTGTTAGCGGCCGGCCCGAAGGGTCCAACTCGGCAGCGGCCGGCCCGCCCGCCCGCTCGCCCGCCCGGGCCTGGGAGGCTGCCTTGGCAGCGGCCAGAGAGTCTACCGGCCTCCGGGGAGGTCCTCGAAGGGGCGAGCTGGTCGACCGGCCTCCGGGGAGAGGCGAGCTGGTCGACCGGCCTCCGGGGAGGCCGCCGAGCCTCGAAGGGGCGAGCTGGTCGACCGGCCTCCGGGGAGGCCGCCGAGCCTCGAAGGGGCGAGCTGGTCGACCGGCCTCCGGGGAGAGGCGAGCTGGTCGACCGGCCTCCGGGGAGGCCGCCGAGCCTCGAAGGGGCGAGCTGGTCGACCGGCCTCCGGGGAGGCCGCCGAGCCTCGAAGGGGCGAGCTGGTCGACCGGCCTCCGGGGAGGCCGCCGAGCCTCGAAGGGGCGGGCGGGTCGACCGGCCTCCGGGGAGGCCGGCCTCGAAGGGGCGCGGCGTAGCCGGTCTCCGCGGCTCCGGGAGGCCCGGAGAAGTCGCAGCCGGTGCCCCGGGTCTGCCTCCGCTAACTGGCAGCAGGTCTACCAGGCTCCAGCGAGACTTGGTGGCCTTTCGGGGTGGTGGCTGGTAGACCTGTTCTCCCTGGCGTTCCTGTGGAGCGGCGAAAGGGGTCGCTCTGCGTCGCTGCCTCCAGTTACGTCATCGTAGAGGTCGGCCACTTTCGAGCCACTCCCCGGTAGGAGGGGCGGCTGTCCTTCGGCTCTCCCGCCCCGCTGGACTTAGCGGTACGACTGTAGGCCACAGGGTGAACAGCCGCTGAGTTCCGGAGCCGCACTCCCGGGCGCCCCCAGCGCATTGTGGCCGGCCCGCGGGAGGCCTAGGGCGGCTTGCGACGAGGGCGGGCGGGGAGCGGTCCTGAGCCCGGCCCTTCGGGGAGAGCACTTTCTTTTGCCCGTTCGGCGCGGCGGTCTCCCGGCAGGTCTCCGGCAGCCCCGCGAGTGTGTCCCAGGTGCCGGAAGCCGCTGCGGAGGCGGGGAGCCCAGCCAGCGGCAGGTCCCATGCAGCCGTTGCCGACTCGGGAGAGGGGTGAGCCGGACACCCCCCCCCCCCCCCCCCCCGCGGCCGGGGAAAAGGCCCGGTGCGTGTGCCGTTCGTGAACGCCAGAGGGTGGTCCAGAGAGAAACCGGGGGGTGCCCCGTGCGGCTCTGCCCAGACACCAGCGGCTCGAGAGCCTCGTTCTTCGGGCCCCTGTCGCAGGGAGCGTGGTGATGCCGGTGCTCCGGCCGGAGCAGCAGCCGGCTCGCGGCTGCCGATCCACACCCACACGCAGACGCCCGCTGAGGCGTCCCGGGACACGTCGGAGAGGCCCCTCGGCGGGCTGGCGCTTCCCTGCTTCCCCGTCACAGGGAGCGTGGGGGCGGTGCCGGTGTTCAGGCTCGAGTGGGCACCTCTTGCAGACGATGGTCCGCACCCACACGCAGCGCCCGCCGCTGGTTTGCGGCCACTGGTGGGCGGCGGGGTGAGTTGGCTCAGGACTCGACCGTGTGTGTTTGCTCCCGATCGATGAGGCCGTTCGGGTCGCATCGGAGAGGGCCCCCGGCGGGTCGGCTCTGCTGTGCTCCCCCGTCACAGGGGGGTGCATGGGCGGTGTCCGATGTTCAGGCAGGGGGGTCTCCTCTCCAGCACGCGTCCTGTCGCGCGCGAGGTGCTGCCCGCTGGAGCGGCGAAGGAGAGGTGTGTGTGTGCTCTCCCGCTTATCCTCGGGCTTCTATCACCGAACCCGGCTCTGCGAGGCCAAGTGGCCCTGTGAGTTCTCAGGTGTCCGAAAAAACCTTGCAC
>NW_027182710.1:0-31355 GCF_040807025.1 Struthio camelus
GACCCCGGGCCCCCAGACCCCTCCGACCGGCCCCCAGACCCCTCCGACCGGCCCCGCCGAAACCCCTCGGACCGGCCCCGAAACGGGACCCGGCCCCCAGACCCCTCCGACCGGCCCCAGACCCCTCCGACCGGCCCCGAAACGGGACCCGGCCCCCAGACCCCTCCGACCGGCCCCGAAACCCCTCCGACCGGCCCCGAAACGGGACCCGGCCCCCCCGACCCCTCCGACCGGCCCCAAAACCCCTCCGACCGGCCCCGAAACGGACCCGGCCCCCAGACCCCTCCGACCGGCCCCCAGACCCCTCCGACCGGCCCCGAAACCCCTCCGACCGGCCCCGAAACGGGACCCGGCCCCCCCAGACCCCTCCGACCGGCCCCTAGACCCCTCCGACCGGCCCCGAAACGGGACCCGGCCCCCCCCAGACCCCTCCGACCGGCCCCCCGAAACCCCTCGGACCGGCCCCGAAACGGGACCCGGCCCCCAGACCCCTCCGACCGGCCCCAAAACCCCTCGGACCGGCCCCAAAACGGGACCCGGCCCCCGACCCCTCCGACCGGCCCCAAAACCCCTCGGACCGGCCCCGAAACGGGACCCGGCCCCCAGACCCCTCCGACCGGCCCCCAGACCCCTCCGACCGGCCCCGAAACGGGACCCGGCCCCCCGACCCCTCCGACCGGCCCCCCAAAACCCTCAGACCGGCCCAAAATGGGACCCAGCCCCGAAAAACCTCCCCCTCTTCGCTCCCCACACCCCCACATCTCCCCCCCAGACCCCATATCTGCTCCCTGGCCCGGCCCATAGACTCTGTATCCACCCCCAGACCCCCCACATCTGCCCCCCAGACCCCATATCTGCCCCCCAGGCCCCCACATCTGCTCCCCCAGACCCCATATCTGCCCCCCAGGCCCCCACATCTGCCCTCCGACCCCCACATCTGCCCCCCAGACCCCCACATCTGCCCCCCACACCCCCGTATCTCCCCCCCAGACCCCCACATCTGCCCCCCACACCCCGTATCTCCCCCTCAGACCCCCACATCTGCCCCCCACACCCCCGTATCTCCCCCCCAGACCCCCACACCTGCCCCCCACGCCCCCCATATCTCCCCCCCAGACCCCCACATCTGCCCCCCACACCCCCGTATCTCCCCCTCAGACCCCCACATCTGCCCCCCACACCCCCGTATCTCCCCCAGACCCCCACATCTGCCCCCCACGTCCCTGCATCTCCCCCAGACCCCCACATCTGCCCCCCACACCCCCGTATCTCCCCCAGACCCCCACATCTGCCCCCCACACCCCCGTATCTCCCTCAGACCCCCACACCTGCCCCCCACACCCCTGTATCTCCCCCAGACCCCCACATCTGCCCCCCACACCCCTGTATCTCCCCCTCAGACCCCCACATCTGCCCCCCACACCCCCGTATCTCCCCCCCAGACCCCCACATCTGCCCCCCACGTCCCTGCATCTCCCCCAGACCCCCACATCTGCCCCCCACACCCCCGTATCTCCCCCAGACCCCCACATCTGCCCCCCACACCCCCGTATCTCCCTCAGACCCCCACACCTGCCCCCCACACCCCTGTATCTCCCCCAGACCCCCACATCTGCCCCCCACACCCCTGTATCTCCCCCTCAGACCCCCACATCTGCCCCCCACACCCCCGTATCTCCCCCCCAGACCCCCACATCTGCCCCCCACACCCCTGTATCTCCCCCAGACCCCCACATCTGCCCCCCACACCCCCGTATCTCCCCCCCAGACCCCCACACCTGCCCCCCAGGCCCCCGTATCTCCCCCCCAGACCCCCACATCTGCCCCCCAGGCCCCCGTATCTCCCCCCCAGACCCCCACATCTGCCCCCCACACCCCTGTATCTCCCCCCCAGAGCCCCACATCTGCCCCCCACACCCCCGTATCTCCCCCCGACCCCCACATCTGCCCCCCACACCCCTGTATCTCCCCCCCAGAGCCCCACACCTGCCCCCCAGGCCCCGTATCTCCCCCCCAGACCCCCACACCTGCCCCCCACACCCCCGTATCTCCCCCCCCGACCCCCACACCTGCCCCCCAGGCCCCATATGTGCCCCCGGGCGGGGGGCCGCGCACCCCAGCTCCTCGCCGGCGCGGATGGCGCGGCTGCTGAAGAAGGCGATGCGGGGGAAGCGCAGGTCCTGGTGCAGCATGAACACCCGCACCGGGATGATGTTGGGGTCGCACAGGTGGTTGATGAAGCGGCTGACGTTGCCGTAGTAACGCGCGTCGATGCAGTACACCTCGCCGTCCTGCCGGGGCCCAGGCGGCCGGGCGGGCTGAGCGGCGCCGCTCCCGGACGCCTGGGTCCCTCCTGCACGCCCGCGTCCCGCCCGGACGCCTGGGTCCCTCCCGGACGCCTGGGTCCCTCCTGCACACCCGCGTCCTGCCCGGACGCCTGGGTCCCTCCCGGACGTCTGGGTCCCTCCTGGACGCCTGGGTCCCCCCCCCGGATGCCTGGGCCCCTTCCCGGACGCCTGGGCCCCTCCCCGGACACCTGGGCCTCTCACCGCACGCCCGCGTCCCGCCCGGATGCCTGGGCCCCCCCGCACACCTGGGTCCCTCCTGCACACCCGCATCCCGCCCGGATGCCTGGGTCCCTCCCGGACGCCTGGGTCCCTCCTGGATGCCTGGGTCCCCCCCCGGATGCCTGGGTCCCCCCCCGGATGCCTGGGCCCCTCCCCAGACGCCTGGGCCCCTCCCCGGACACCCGCGTCCCACCCGGCCGCCCATGTCCCCCCCAGACGCCTGCATCCCCCTCGGACGCCTGGGCCCCTCCCAGATGCCCACATCCCACCCGGATCCCCCCCGGACGCCTGGGTCCCTCCCCGGACGCCTGGGCCCCCCCCCCCCCCCGGACGCCTGGGCCCCCACCTTGTTGTCCAGGTCGAAGAGGTAGGAGTCGTCCTCGCGCACGTCGGCCTCCGCGTCCGAGATGAGCTCGCCGACGTACCTGCGCGGGGCGGGGGGTGAGCGGCCGGGACCCCCCAAAACCCCCAAACCCTCCTGAGACCCCCCAAAACCCCCCGAGAACCCCCAAAACCCCGACACCCCCAACCCCCCGACACCCCACAAAACCCCAAGAGCCCCTAAAACACCTGTGAGAGCCCCAGAACCCCCGAGACCTCCCAAACCCCCCAAGAGCCCCCCAAACCCACCTGCGACCCCCCAAAAACACCTCAAACCGCCCCGAAGCACCCTGAACCGCCCCAAATTGTCCCAAAACACTTCGAACTGCCCCGAAGTGCCCCAAATCGCCCCAAAGTACCCCAAATCACCCCAAACTGCCCCGAAGCACCCCAAATTTGACCCAAACTGCACCAAATCACCCCAAACTGCCCCGAAGTGCCCCAAATTTGACCCAAACTGCAGCAAATCACCTCAAACTGCCCTAAATTGCCCCAAATCACCCCAAACTGCATCAAATCACCCCGAAGTGCCCCAAACCGCCCCGAACCGCCCCAGGGGGCCCTGATCCGCCCTGAACCACCCCGGGGGGCCCCGAACCACCCCGAATCACCCCAAACCGCCCCAAATCGCCCCGGGGGGCCCCAAAGCGCCCCGGGGGGCCCCGAACCACCCCGAATCACCCCAAACCGCCCCAAATCGCCCCGGGGGGCCCCAAAGCGCCCCGGGGGGCCCCGAACCACCCCAAATCACCCCAAACCACCCCAAATCGCCCCGGGGGGCCCCGAACCACCCCGGGGGGCCCCGAAGCACCCCGAATCACCCCAAACTGCCCCAAAGCGCCCCGGGGGGCCCCAAAGCGCCCCAAATCACCCCAAACCGCCCCAAAGCGCCCCGAACCGCCCCGGGGGGCCCCGAAGCGCCCCGGGGGGCCGGGCGGCGCTCACTCGCAGATGAAGGTGCCGGGCGGGATGGCCTGCAGCGCCCGGACCCCCCAGCCCATCTTGGCCGTGCGGTAGAGCTGGAGCCGGACCCTGCGGAGACCCCCGGGGTGGGCAAACGCCCCAAAACCGGGGGGGGGGGGGGGCGCGCGGAGTGCGGGGGGCTGAGGGACCCTACGGTGTGTGTTTTGGGGGGTGGCGGGGGGCTTCGGGGGGGTCCCCGAGGGGGGGATTTGGGGGTCCATGAGGGTAGGATTTGGGGCGTTTCAGGGGGGTTGGGGGGTCCCTGAGGAGGGGGTTTGGGGGCATTTCAGGGGGGTTTGGGGGGGGTCCCTGAGGGGGGATTCGGGGCGTCGGGGCGGTTAGGGGGTCCCGGAGGGGGATTCGGGGGTGTGGGGGGGTCGGGGGGGGGTCCCTGAGGGGGGATTCGGGGGCGTGGGGGGGTCAGGGGGTCACGGAGGGGGGATTCAGGGGCGTCGGGGGGTTTAGGGGGTCCCAGAGGGGGGATTCGGGGGCGTCGGGGGGTCGGGGAGTCGCGGAGGGGGGATTCGGGGGCGTCGGGGGGTCTGGGGGGGTCCCGGAGGGGGGATTCGGGGGCGTCGGGGGGTCGGGGAGTCGCGGAGGGAGGATTCGGGGGCGTCGGGGGGTTTAGGGGGTCCCGGAGGGGGGATTCGGGGGCGTCGGGGGGTCGGGGAGTCGCGGAGGGGGGATTCGGGGGCGTCGGGGGGGCTGGGGGGGTCCCGGAGGGGGGATTCGGGGGCGTGGGGGGGGGTCGGGGGGTCCCAGAGGGGGGATTCGGGGGCGTGGGGGGGTCCCGGAGGGGGGCGTCGGGGGCGTCAGGGGGTCGGGGCTCACTTGATGCCGCTCTGCACGACGCGGTTCTTGCAGCTCCGCCAGCACGTGCACGCCTGGTTGCACTCGAAGATCAGGGGCGGCTCGATCTTGTTGAACTCCTGCAGCAGCCGCCCGTCCTGGGGGGGGGGGGGCGACACACGCCGTGGGGCCGGGGCCGCGGGGCCCCCGGCGGCGGTTTCGGGGGTACCCCGGCCCTGGTGGCGGTTTCAAGGGGCCCCCCAGAGCGGTTTCAGGGGGCCCTGGTGGCAGTTTGGAGGGTGCACCGGCCACGACGGTGATTTCAGCGAGCCCCAGCGGCGGTTTCAGGGGTGCCCCAGCCCCAGTGGTGGTTTCAGCAGTCCCCCAGCGGCGGTTTCAGGGGTCCCCGCCTCACCTTATCGTACCAGCAGCGGATGCTGAGTTGGCCGCAGAGGCAGTTGCTGGAGGAGCAGTCGTCCTGGCACGTGCAGTGCTGGGGTCGGGGGGGGGAACGTCACCGTCACCGTCACCGTGCCCCACAAACCCCCATTTGCCCTTTGCTAGCAGTTTCATGGCCCACCCCAGCCCCGCAATGGCAGTTTCACAGCTCCCGCAGCCCCACGCTGGCAGTTTCAAGGTCCCCTAGCAGCAGTTTCATGCCCCTCCAGCTCTGCAGTGGCAGTTTCAAGCCCTCCCTCACCCCACAGTGGCAGTTCTGCACCACCGTGCCCCCCCATGGCAGTTTTGTGCCCCCCGGCCACACGGTGGCAATTCCACACCCCACCATGGCAGCTTCGTGCTCCCTGTGTCGGTGTCAGGCCACCCCCCAGCCCCCCAGTGGCAGTTTCACCCCCCCCCCCCCCCCAGTCCCACAGCAGCAGTTTGGTGCCCCACACGGCCGTTTCGGGTGCCCCACAAACCCCGCAGCAGCGGTTTCACGTCTCCCTGTCTGTTTCATATCCCCCCTATGGCAGTTTCGGGGTACCCCCAGCTCCTCAACGGCGGTATCACCCCCTGCAGGAGCGACTTCATGCCTCCCCTGGTGGTTTCAGGCTCCTTCCAGCCTGGCAGCAGCGGTTTCAGGCACCCCCTCCCCACAGTGGCAGTTTCAGCCCCCCCCGAACCTGGCAGCAGTGGTTTCAGGCTCCCCTCCCCAACCTGGCAGCAGCGGTTTCAGGCCCCCCCTCCCCAACCTGGCAGCGGCGGTTTCGGGCCCCCCCCAAACCGGGCAGCGGCGGTTTCGGGGCCCCCCCAACCGGGCAGCGGCGGCTTCGGGGGTCCTCCCGGGCGCACCTGCAGGTGGGTGATGTTGTGGTCGATGTTCATGGTGGAGGTCTCGCAGTTCTCCGAGATGTACTTGTAGTCGTCGGGGCAGGGCTCCTCGTCCACCGCGTTCACGCAGGGGATGGGCACGTTCTCGTAGCCCCGCGCCACGTCCCTGCGGGGAAGGAGGCCCGAGCCCGTCACCGCGGCGTCCGGCCCCCCGGCCCGCCCGCCGGCGCCCCCCCGGCCTACCGGCTGATGATGCGCTCGGTGTGCAGCGGCCGCCCGGCGGCGCCCTGCCGGATCTTGCGGTTGAGCTGCAGCGCGACCCACACCTCCGAGTGCTCCAGCGTCAGGTCCAGCGGCGAGTCGCCCTCCTTGTTGCGCAGCTCCGTGTCCGCCCCCCGCGACAGGAACAGGCTGCGGGCACCCGCTGGCACCTTCTCCGGGGGCCCAGGCGTCCGGGGACTCCCCTCCAGCACCCCGGGGGGCCCAGGCGTCCGGGGCACCCCCATCCCCGGGGACCGAGGTGTCCGGGGACTCCCCTCCAGCACCCCGGGGGGCCCAGGCGTCCGGGGCACCCCCATCCCCGGGGACCCAGGCGTCCGGGGACTCCCCTCCAGCACCCCGGGGGCCCAGGCGTCCGGGGCACCCCCATCCCCGGGGACCCAGGCATCCGGGGACTCCCCTCCAGCACCCCGGGGGGCCCAGGCGTCCGGGGCACCCCCATCCCCACGCACCCAGGCGTCCGGGGACTCCCCTCCAGCACCCCGGGGGGCCCAGGCGTCCGGGGCACCCCCATCCCCACGCACCCAGGCGTCCGGGGACTCCCCTCCAGCACCCCGGGGGGCCCAGGCGTCCGGGGCACCCCCATCCCCGGGGACCCAGGCATCCGGGGACTCCCCTCCAGCACCCCGGGGGGCCCAGGCGTCCGGGGCACCCCCATCCCCGGGGACCCAGGCGTCCGGGGACTCCCCTCCAGCACCCCGGGGGGCCCAGGTGTCCGGGGCACCCCCATCCCCGGGGACCCAGGCATCCGGGGACTCCCCTCCAGCACCCCGGGGGCCCAGGCGTCCGGGGCACCCCCACCCCCGGGGACCCAGGCATCCGGGGACTCCCCTCCAGCACCCCGGGGGCCCAGGCGTCCGGGGCACCCCCATCCCCACGCACCCAGGCGTCCGGGGACTCCCCTCCAGCACCCCGGGGGGCCCAGGCGTCCGGGGCACCCCCATCCCCGGAGACCCAGGCGTCCGGGGACTCCCCTCCAGCACCCCCGGGGGCCCAGGCGTCCGGGGCACCCCCATCCCCACGCACCCAGGCGTCCGGGGACTCCCCTCCAGCACCCCCGGGGGCCCAGGCATCCGGGGCACCCCCATCCCCACGCACCCAGGTGTCCGGGGACTCCCCTCCAGCACCCAAGGGGCCCAGGCGTCCTCTGCCACCACCCCAAGGACCCGGGCGTCCGGGAGACCCCCACCCAGAGGACCCAGGTTCTCAGGGGACCCCCACCCCCGGGGACCCAGGCATCCGGGGACTCCCCTCCAGCACCTCCTGGGGGCCCAGGCATCCGGGATTCCCCCACCCCCGGGGACCCAGGCATCCGGGGACTCCCCTCCAGCACCCCGGGGGGCCCAGGCGTCCGGGGCACCCCCATCCCCACGCACCCAGGCGTCCGGGGACTCCCCTCCAGCACCCCCGGGGGCCCAGGCGTCCGGGGCACCCCCATCCCCGGGGACCCAGGCGTCCGGGGACTCCCCTCCAGCACCCCCGGGGGCCCAGGCATCCGGGGCACCCCCATCCCCACGCACCCAGGTGTCCGGGGACTCCCCTCCAGCACCCAAGGGGCCCAGGCGTCCTCTGCCACCACCCCAAGGACCCGGGCGTCCGGGAGACCCCCACCCAGAGGACCCAGGTTCTCAGGGGACCCCCACCCCCGGGGACCCAGGCATCCGGGGACTCCCGTGCAGCACCCGAAGGACCCAGGCGTGCGGGCGCCCCCCCCCGCCCCGGGGCCCCGGCGTCCGGGCGCGCACATGACGCAGTCGTGGTAGCTCTCGCGGGCGGCGATGTGCAGCGGCGTGTCGCCGTGGAAGTTGACGGCGTGCAGGTCGCACTGGGCGTTGAGCAGCACCTCGGCGATCTCGGCGCTGCCCGTGAACGAGGCCCAGTGCAGGCAGATGTTCTCCTCCTGCGGGGGGGGGGGGGGGACCTTGAAACCACATCTCAGGGGGACTGGGGACCAGTAAACCATCTCTGGGGGGCCTCAAAACTGTCCTTAGCAGGACTGGGGGGCTCAAAACCATGCCTGAGGGGAAAACTGGGGCCGCGAAACCGCCCCTGGCAGGGACCAGGGACCCTGAAACCACCCCTGGGGGGGACTGGGGGCCTCAAAACTGCCCCTGGCAGGAACCAGGGACCTTGAAACTGCCCCTGGGGGGGACTGGGACCATTAAACTATCTCTGAGGGAGCTAGGAGCCATGAAAATACCTCTGGGGCACCTCAAAACTGTCTTCGGGGGGACTAAGGGCCTCAAAACCACACCCGGGGGAACTGGGGGCCTCGAAACCACCTCTGGGGGAGCCTCAAAACTGTCCTTGGGGGGACTAAGAGCCTCAAAATCACACCTGGGGAGGGCTGGGGGCCTCGAAACTGCCCCCGGCAGAGACTAGGGGCCACAGAACCACGCCTGGAGGGACTGCAGGGCCAAAGAACCACCCTGGGCAGCCTTGAAACTGCACCAGGTGGGGCACAAAACCACGCTGGGGGCCTCGAAACCACCCCGGGGAGCACCGAAGTGCGCTCAGCAGTGCTGGGGCGCCTTGAGACCTCCTTTTTCTCAGAGGAGCTGATGAAGGAGGCCTCAAAACCGCCCGTGGCGGGAACCGGGGGGCCCCCGACACCGCCGCGGGGAACTCACGTTGTCGGTGAGGGTGACGTCGGCGCCGCGGGTCAGCAGCATGCGGATCACCTCGATGTGCTTGTGCTCGGCCGCCCAGATGATGGGGGTCCAACCCCCGTTGTCCTGGGGGCGGGGGGGAAGGGGGTGAGCGGGGCCGGCCGCCCGGCCGCCGGGGCCCCTCGGGGCGGGGGTCCTACCTGGGCGTTGACGTCCACCTGCCCGGTGGCCAGCAGCAGGTCGACCATCTCCAGGTTGCCGTTCTTGGCGGCGTGGTGGAGGCAGGTGGAGCCGTCCTCCTCCTGCGAGGCCGAGGGTCACCCACCGCCGCGTCACCCGCCGCCGCGTCACCCGCCGCCCGCACCCACCTTGCTGTAGACGCAGCCGCCCCGGCGCACCATGTAGCGCGCCGCCTCCACGTGGTTGTTGGCCACCGCCTCCATCAGCGGCGTCCGCCGCAGCTTGTCGGTGGCGTTGATGTTGGCGCCGGCCTGCGGGCGGAGGGACGGACGGGTGGACGGACGGGGGGACGGATGGGTGGACGCATGGGCGGATGGGTGGACAGGTGGGTGGGCAGATGGATGGACAGATGGGCGGGTGGGGGGGTGGATGGACGGGTAGATAGACGGAAGCATGGATGGGCGGATGGATGGACGGATGGAGGCACAGACGAGTGCATGGAGAGATGGGTGGACACATGGACGGATGGGTGGACAGGTGGGGGGGCGGATGGGTGGACGCATGGGCGGATGGGTGGACAGGTGGGTGGGCGGATGGATGGACGGAAGCATGGATGGGCAGATGGATGGACAGATGGGCGGATGGATGGACGGGTGGGTGGGCGGATGGATGGACAGATGGGCGGATGGACGGATGGAAGCATGGATGGGCGGATGGATGGACAGATGGGCGGTTGGATGGATGGAAGCATGGATGGGCGGATGGATGGACAGATGGGCGGATGGACGGATGGAAGCATGGATGGGCGGATGGATGGACGGATGGGCGGATGGATGGACGGATGGAGGCACAGACGAGTGGATGGAGAGATAGATGGGTGGACGCATGGGCGGATGGGTGGACAGGTGGGTAGGTAGATGGACGGGTGGGTGGGTGGATGGACGGAAGCATGGATGGGCAGATGGATGGACAGATGGGCGGATGGATGGACGGATGGAGGCATGCACAGGTGGATGGAGAGATAGATGGGTGGACGCATGGGCGGATGGGTGGACAGGTGGGTGGGTGGATGGACGGGTGGGTGGGTGGATGGACGGAAGCATGGATGGGCGGATGGATGGACAGATGGGCGGATGGATGGACGGATGGAGGCACAGACGAGTGGATGGAGAGAGAGATGGGTGGACGCATGGGCAGATGGGTGGACAGGTGGGTAGGTAGATGGACGGGTGGGTGGGTGGATGGAAGCATGGATGGGCGGATGGATGGACAGATGGGCGGATGGACGGATGGAAGCATGGATGGGCGGATGGATGGACAGATGGGCGGATGGATGGACGGATGGAGGCACAGACGAGTGGATGGAGAGATAGATGGGTGGACGCATGGGCGGATGGGTGGACAGGTGGGTGGGCAGATGGACGGGTGGGTGGGTGGATGGACGGAAGCATGGATGGGCGGATGGATGGACAGATGGGCGGATGGATGGACGGATGGAGGCACAGACGAGTGGATGGAGAGAGAGATGGGTGGACGCATGGGCGGATGGGTGGACAGGTGGGTAGGTAGATGGACGGGTGGGTGGGTGGATGGAAGCATGGATGGGCGGATGGATGGACAGATGGGCGGATGGACGGATGGAAGCATGGATGGGCGGATGGATGGACAGATGGGCGGATGGAAGCATGGATGGGCGGATGGATGGACAGATGGGCGGATGGATGGACGGATGGAGGCATGCACAGGTGGATGGATAGATGGGTGGATGAATGGATGGAAGGATGGATGGACAGAGCGATGGACAGGTGGATGGATGGACAGACAGATAGAAGAACAGACAGATGAACAGATAGATGGACGGATAGACAGATAGACAGACAAGGGGCAGCCAGACCCCCTCCCCGGGGACCCACCTGGAGCAGGAGGTGGCAGATCTCCAGGAAGCCCTTCTGGGCGGCGGCGTGCAGCGGCGTCCGCTTGCTCTGCGCGTCGCTCTGGAAGTTGGGGTCCAGGTTGTCCACTGCGAGAGACGGGGAGGGGGTCGGGGGTGATGGGGACGCCCCCAAATCCCCGGGGCCTCCAGAGTGCTCCGGGGAGCCCGGGGGCACCACGGGGAACAACCAGAGTCCTCCGGGGCCTCCTGAGTTCTCCAGGAACAGCCAGAGTCCTCCAAGAACATCCCAAGTCCTCCAGGAACCCCATTAACAACCCCCACGGACCCTCCGAGTCCTCCAGGAACACCCCAAGTGCTCCAAGGACACCCTGAGTCCTCCGAGGAGCTCACAAACACCCCCAGAAACACCTCAAGTGTCCGAGGGACCCTCCTAAGTTCTCCAGGGTTCCTCTGAGTCCTCCAGGGACCCCTCAGGTTCTCCAAAGACCCCACAGACACCACCAGGAGCCCCCCACGTCCTCCAGGGACCCCACAGACTCTGCCAGGAGCACCCCAAGCCCTCCAAGGAGCTGACAAACATCTCCAAGGAGCCCCCAAGTCCTCCAAAGACCCCACAGACACTGCCAGGAGCCTCCCAAGCCCCCCGGGGACCCCACAGACACCTCCAGGAGCCCCCCAAGCCCCCCGGGGAGCCCATCCGCCCCCCCGCGCGCCCCCCGCGCGCCCCCCGTGCTCACGCAGCATGAGGACGACCTTCTGCAGCTCGCCCTGCTTCACCGAGAGGTAGAGCTGCCGCGGGTGGAAGCGCAGCTTCTTCCGCCTGCCGGGACCCCGCGGGCACACTGGGCAAACTGGGCAAACTGGGGGGGCTGGGGGGGTTGGGGGGAGCAGGACGGGTCGCGGGGGTGCTAGGGGGATTTGGTGGGGGGGGTCCCAGGTGTCCCAGAACGGTTCAGAGGGTCCCAGAGAGATTTTGGGGGGATCGGGGGGTCCTGGAGGGGTGGGGGGGGGTCTCAGGACAGTCTGTGGGGTCCTGGGGGGGTTGGGGAGTCCCAAGACAATTTGGAGGGCTCGGGGGGGTCCTGGGGGGTCCTGGCCGGGGTCTGGGGGGTCCCAGGAGGATTTGGGGGCATCCCAGGGGGTTTGGGGGGGTCCCAGGAGGGTCTGGTGGGCTGGGGGGGTGCAGGGGTGTTCCAGGAGTCTCAGGAGGCTTTGGGGGATCTCAGAAAGGTTCAGGGGGTCTGGGGGGTCCCAGGAGGGTTCGGGGGGGTCCGGAGGGTCCCAGGGGGTCTCAGGAGAGTCCCAGGAGTCCCAGGGGGGTCCGGGGGGGGGTCTCAGGAAGGTTTGGGGGGTCCAGAGAGTCCCAGAAGCATTTAGGGGGTCCCAGAAGGGTCTGAGGGATCCCAGACGAGTCCTATGGGTCTCAGAGAGCTTTGAGGAGTCCCAGGAGGGTCTGGGGGGGTCCCAGAGATCCCAGGAGGGTCCAGGGGGTCCCAGGAGGGTCCAAGGAGGGTTCGGGGGTCCCAGGAGGGTCCGGGAGGTCCCAGGAGGATCCAAGGAGGGTTCGGGAGTCCCAGGAGGGTCCGGGAGGTCCCAGGAGGATCCAAGGAGGGTTCGGGGGTCCCAGGAGGGTCCGGGAGGTCCCAGGAGGATCCAAGGAGGGTTCGGGGGTCCCAGGAGGGTCCGGGAGGTCCCAGGAGGATCCAAGGAGGGTTCGGGGGTCCCAGGAGGGTCCGGGAGGTCCCAGGAGGATCCAAGGAGGGTTCGGGGGTCCCAGGAGGGTCCAGGGGGTCCCAGGAGGATCCAAGGAGGGTTTGGGGGTCCCAGGAGGGTCCAGGAGGTCCCAGGAGGGTCCCAAGACTCCCAGGAGAGTTTGGGGGATCCCAGAAAGGTTTTGGGGGTTCCGGGGGCTCCCAGGAAGGTCTGGGGGGGGTCCGGGGGGCTCCGGGGGGGGGTCTGACCTGTCGGCCTCGTGCACGACGAGGGCCTTCTCGAGGAGGTCGCGGGCGGGCCCCGGCGCCAGCCCCCGGGCCGAGAGGGCGGCCCCCGAGGGCAGGGCCAGCGCCGGCCCCCCCGAGCTGTCGATGGGCTCCGGGGGGGCCGCCGCCGGCGCCCGGCCCTCGCCCTGGCCCCGCATCCGCGCGCTGCCCGGGCGACCGTCAGCCCCGCGCCGCGCCCCCTGCGCCCCCCGGACCCCCCCGGGCCCCCCCAGACTGCCGTAACACCCCCCGGACCCCCTCCGGACCCCCCAGCCCCCCCCAAACTGCCGTAACACCCCCCAGACCCCCCCAGAGCCCTGTAACACCCCCCGGACCCCCTCCTGTGCCTCCCAGACCCCCCCCGGACCCCCTCCGGACCCCCCAGCCCCCCCCAGACTGCCGTAACACCCCCGGACCCCCTCCGGACCCCCCAGCCCCCCCCAAACTGCCGTAACACCCCCCAGACCCCCCCAGAGCCCTGTAACACCCCCCGGATCCCCTCCTGTGCCTCCCAGACCCCCCCGGACCCCCTCCCGTGCCCCCCGGCCTCCCCCAGACTGCCGTAACACCCCCCAGACCCCCCCAGAGCCCTGTAACACCCCCCGGACCCCCTCCTGTGCCTCCCAGACCCCCCCGGACCCCCTCCCGCACCCCCCGGCCTCCCCCAGACTGCCGTAACACCCCCGGACCCCCTCCCGTGCCTCCCAGACCCCCCTGGACCCCCTCCTACGCCCCCCCAGACCCCCTCCTGCGCCCCCCGGGGCCCCCTAGACTGCTGTAACACTCCCCTGGACCCCCTCCTGCGCCCCCCGGACCCCCCCAGACCCCCTCAACACCCCCTGGACCCCCACCCGGAACCCCTCCTGCACCCTCCCGGACCCAGACCCCCTCCTGTACCCCCCCAGACCCCCACAACAGCTCCCCAGACCCCCTCCTGGACCCCCCCAGACCCCAATATCACCCCTCAGGACCCCCCCATAGTCCCCCAGGACCTCCACACCCCTCCCCAGGACCCCCATAGCCCCCCCAAACCCCAATATCACCCCCTGCCGCTGACCTGGGCTGGGGGGCGTCGTGGCGGGGGGCCGGGGGCCGGCGGCGGGGCTCCGGGGGGGCGGCGGGGGCCGGCGGGGGCCCCTCGGCCCGGGCCAGCGTCACCTCCTGGGCCTCGGAGGCGTCCTCGCCGCAGTGCGGGCAGAAGATCATGCCGTTGAGCTGCGAGACGCAGCCCCGGTGGAAGCGGTGCCCGATGCGCACGTCCGGGTGGCACTCCAGGAAGGTGCCCTGGGGGGCACGGCGGCCGTCACGGACCCCCCCGGAGCCGCCACGGGCCGCTTGGGGGGTCCCGGGGGCCCCACGGGCTCCTGGATGCTCCATGGGGCATCTCAGGGGGCTTCTCTGCTCCATAGAAGGGTCTGGGCACCCACTGGGGGCCCTGGGGTGCCACATGGAGCATCTAAAGGGGCTTCTCTGCTCCATAGACGGTCTTGGGGACCTACTGGGGACCCTGGGGTGCCACATGGAGCATCTAAAGGGGCTTCTCTACTCCACAGAAGGGTCTGGGCACCCACTGGGGGCCCTGGGGTGCCCCATGGAGGATCTAACGGGGCTTCTCTGCTCCATAGGAGGGTCTGGGCACCCACTGGGGACCCTGGGGTAC
Organism: Struthio camelus; assembly: GCF_040807025.1. Classification (NCBI taxonomy): domain Eukaryota; kingdom Metazoa; phylum Chordata; class Aves; order Struthioniformes; family Struthionidae; genus Struthio; species Struthio camelus. Next base: position 14,574 of record NW_027182710.1, read on the forward strand.
CCCATGGAGCATCTAAAGGGGCTTCTCTGCTCCACAGAAGGGTCTGGGCACCCACTGGGGGCCCTGGGGTGCCCCATGGAGGATCTAAGGGGGCTTCTCTGCTCCATAGGAGGGTCTGGGCACCCACTGGGGGCCCTGGGGTGCCCCACGGAGCATTTAAGGGGGCTTCTCTGCTCCACAGAAGGGTCTGGGCACCCACTGGGGGCCCTGGGGTGCCCCATAGAGCATCTAAAGGGGCTTCTCTGCTCCACAAACGGTCTTGGGGACCCACTGGGGGCCCTGGGGTGCCCCATGGAGCATCTAAAGGGGCTTCTCTGCTCCACAAACGGTCTTGGGGATGCACTGGGGGCCCTGGGGTGCCCCATGGAGCATCTAAGGGGGCTTCTCTGCTCCACAAACGGTCTTGGGGACGCACTGGGGGCCCTGGGGTGCCCCATGGAGCATCTAAAGGGGCTTCTCTGCTCCACAGAAGGTCCCGAAGACCCTATTAGGGGTTCTGGGGACTCTGCGTAGGGCCTGAACCCCCCCAGAGGACCCTACATGCCCCATCGGAGGTCCTGGGCGCATCAGGGAGGTCCCGGGGCTCCCCCAGCCCCACAGAGGATCCCACGTGCCCCCCGGAGGCTCCCGGGTGCCCCCCAGCCCCCCGGAGGCTGCCGGGCCCCACTCACGGCGGTGCAGAAGTAGCCGCAGCCGGGGCAGCAGTGGTGCTTGACCATGCGCGCGCGGTGGCTCTCGCAGAGCACCATGAGCGGCACCCGGCTCGAGGGCCGCATCGTCTCCCGCTTCAGGATGCTGCTGCCGCAGCCGCTCAGCTGCGCGGGGCCGTCAGCGCCGGGGCCCCCCGGACGCCGGGGCCCCCCCGTCCGCGCCGGGGCTCCCCCGGACGCCGGGGCCCCTCCGTCCGCGCCGGGGCTCCCCCGGACGCCGGGGCCCCTCCGTCCGCGCCGGGGCTCCCCCGGACGCCGGGGCCCCTCCGTCCGCGCCGGGGCTCCCCCGGACGCCGGGGCCCCTCCGTCCGCGCCGGGGCTCCCCCGGACGCCGGGGCCCCTCCGTCCGTGCCGGGGCCCCCCCGGACGCCGGGGCCCTTCCCTCCGTGCCGGGGCCCCCCCGGACGCCGGGGCCCTTCCCTCCGCACCGGGGCTCCCCCGGACGCCGGGGCCCTTCCCTCCGTGCCGGGGCCCCCCCGGACGCCGGGGCCCCCCCACTCCGCGCCAGGGCTTCCCCGGACGCCGGGGCCCCTCCGTCCGCGCCGGGGCTCCCCCGGACGCCGGGGCCCCCCCTCCACGCCGGGGCCCCCCCCGTCCGCGCCGGGGCTCCCCCGGACGCCGGGGCCCCTCCCTCCGCGCCGGGGCTCCCCCGGACGTCGGGGCCCCCCCCAACGCGCCGGGGCTCCCCTGGACGCCGGGGCCCCCCCCCTCTGCGCCAGGGCTTCCCCGGAAGCCGGGGCCCCCCTGTGGCTGTCTGTTCACCCCATGGTTGCTTGTCCCCTTCCCAGCTGCCTGTCCCCCCCCCCCAATACCTGTTCCCTTCCAGGACGCCTGTTCCCACCCTCAGGCGCCTGTTCCCCTGCGGGCACCTGTTCTCCCTCGGGCGCCTGTTCCCTTCCAGGATGTCTGTTCCCGCCCTCGGGCGCCTGTTCCCCCCGCGGGCGCCTGTTCTTCTGCGGGCGCCTGTTCCCACCCTTGGGCGCCTGTTCCCCCCGCGGGCGCCTGTTCCCCTGCGGGCGCCTGTTCCCTTCCAGGATGTCTGTTCCCGCCCTCGGGTGCTTGTTCCCCCCGCGGACGCCTGTTCCCTTCCAGGACGTCTGTTCCCGCCCTCGGGCGCCTGTTCCCCCCGCGGGCGCCTGTTCCCTTCCAGGACGTCTGTTCCCGCCCTCGGGTGCTTGTTCCCACCGCGGGCGCCTGTTCCCTTCCAGGACGTCTGTTCCCGCCCTCGGGTGCTTGTTCCCCCCGCGGGCGCCTGTTCCCTTCCAGGATGTCTGTTCCCGCCCTCGGGTGCTTGTTCCCCCCGCGGGCGCCTGTTCCCTTCCAGGACGTCTGTTCCCGCCCTCGGGTGCTTGTTCCCCCCTCGGGCGCCTGTTCCCTTCCAGGACGTCTGTTCCCGCCCTCGGGCGCCTGTTCCCTTCCAGGACGTCTGTTCCCCCCGCGGGCGCCTGTTGCCCCGCGGGCGCCTGTTCCTGCCCTCGGGCGCCTGTTGCCCCGCGGGCGCCTGTTCCCGCCCTCGGGCGCCTGTTCCCTTCCAGGACGTCTGTTCCCGCCCTCGGGCGCCTGTTCCCTTCCAGGAGGCCTGTCCCCCCCGCGGGCGCCTGTGGCCCCCCGCCGCGGCCCACCTGCCCGTCGACGCTCTCGGTGGCCATGCAGAGGTTGCGGGCGGCCTCGCTCAGCCGCTCGATCTTGGGCGCCTCCATGCGGCACGAGCACAGCGGCAGCTCCTCGAACCGCTCCGCCTCCAGCGAGCCCGCCTCGTGCCCCGCCCCTGCGGGGGCGGTGCCTCAGGGGGGGCGGTGCCTCGGGGCGGGGCGGGGCCGCGGGGGGGGCGGGGCCGTGGGGGGCGGGGCTTCTGGGGGCGGGGTCTCGGTGGGGTAGGGACTCGGGGCGGGGCCTCGGGGGTCGGGGAGGGGCCTCGGGGGTCAGGGCCTCTGGGGGTGGGGCCTCTGGGGGTGGGGTAGGGACTTGGGGAGGGGCCTCGGGGGGCGGGGCCTCTGGGGGTGGGGCCTCGGTGGAGTAGGGACTCGGGGGGTGGGGCTGTGGGGAGGGGCCTTGGGGAGGAGCCTCTGCAGGGGTGGGACCTCGGGTGGGGAGGGGCCTCGGGTGGGGCGGGGCCTCCGGTGGGGAGGGGCCTCGGGGGCGGGGCCATGGGGAGGGGCCTCGGGTGGGGCAGGACCTCGGGGGCGGGGCCTCAGAGGGCGGGGCCTCAGGGGGTGTGGCCCTGGGTGGGGCCCCCAGGGGGTGGGGCCTAGGGGGGCTCATGGGGTGGGGCCCGGGGGTGGGACATCTAGGGTGGGGCCTCAGGGGGCGGGGCCTCAGGGTCTAGGGCTTTGGGATAGGGCAGGGTTGGGGGTGGGGTGCAGTGGGGGTGGGGCCTCAGGGGGTGGGGCCTCTGGGGGGCGGGGCACTGCAGGAGCAAGGCCTCCCAAGGCAAGTTATGGTGGTGGGTGGGGCTTCCAGGGGCGGGGCACCACGGGGGGTGGGGGCGGGGCCTGTGGGAGGAGCCAAGTAGGGAAGCAGGTGGGGCCAGGCAGGGCTGAGTGAGGCTGCAGTGGGTGGAGCCTAGGGAAAGGGGTGGGGCCAATACCAGGGGGTGTGGCCAATACCCGGGGGTGGAGCCAATGCCCGGGGGCGGAGCCAATGCCTGGGGGGGTGGAGCCTCACCTGGGGCCTGCGGCGAGAGGGCGCCTTCGCCCGGCAGCTCCAGGCAGCCCAGCGGCACCTCCGTGTACTCGCTGCCGCCCGGCCCCGGCCCCCCGTTCACGCCTGGGGGGCGGCGGCGGCGGCGGGGGGGGGGGGTCAGGGGGCGGGGCATCCACAGCCCCACCCCCTGGCAGTCTCACGTTCCCCCACCCCCCAAAATCCCCGCTTCCAAGCCCCATAGGAGCACCTCATCCCTGCCTCTGCGGTGGTTTCAAGGCTCCTCTTGGTGGTTTCCAGGCCACCCCCCACTCTCGGGATCCCCCCCACCACGGGAGTTTTGGAGCCCATGGGGCGGTTTCAGGCTCCCTTGGATCCTCCCACAACCACTCAGGTCCCCCAATAGCAGTTTTGGGGCTCCCCGTGACAGTTTCAGGGCCCCCCCAGCCATTTTGCGCCACCCCACAGAGGCTTTTACCCCCCCTTCCCCCAGCATCAGGCTCCCTGTGGCTGTTTCAGGGCCCCTTGGTCCCAGTGGTTCCCCCCCATAGCACTTTCTGACTCCCCATAGCAGTTTCAGCCCCATAAAGACAGTTTCCAGGCTACCCACAGCATTTCAAGATCCCTCCCCCGGCAGTGTAGCGCCCCCCATGACAGTTTTAGGTCTCCCCACGATGGTTTCAATGACCCCCCAAAGCAGCCCTACAGATTCCATCCAGCTGTGGCGGTTTCAGGGCCCCCCCGGCGGTTTCTGCCCCCCCCAATGGTGGTTTCAAGCCTCCCCCCCTCGCACCTCGGGGCTCCTTGGGCCGCGGGTCCTTGCGCTTGCGCTTGCGGGCGGGTTTGAGCCAGGGACTCTCCTTCCAGCGCTTCCGGGCCTTGCGCCGGGCGCTCGAGGCGCTCTGCCACCCCGCGCGGCCCGTCAGGCCCCCGCCCCCCTCCCCGGGACCCCCCAAACCACCCAGAGACCCCCCAAACTGCCCTGGGACCCCCCCACACCACCCCAACACCACCCGGGACCCCCCAAACCACCCTGAGAACCCCCAAACTGCCCCAACACCCCCCGGGACCCCCCAAACCACCCCGAGACCCCCGAAACCGCCCCAACACCCCCCGGGACCCCCCAAACCACCCCGAGACCCCCCCACACCACCCCAACACCCCCCGGGACCCCCCAAACCACCCCGAGACCCCCCAAACTGCCCTGGGACCCCCCCACACCACCCCAACACCACCCGGGACCCCCCAAACTGCCCCGAGACCCCCCAAACCACCCCGGGACCCCCCGGGACCCCCCAAACCGCCCTGAGACCCCCCAAACCGCCCCAATGCCCCCCGGGACCCCCCAAACCACCCCAATGTCCCCCGAAACTGCCCCAATGCCCCCTGAAAGCCTCTGAAACCGCCCCAACGCCCCCAAGACCCCCCCAAACCGCCCCAATGCCTCCCAGAGACCCCCCAAGCCCCAGAGATCCCCCAAACCTCCCCAATGCCCCCTAGACACCCCCTGAAACTCCCCAAAACCCCAGAAACCCCCCCAGAACCGCCCCAAGGCTCCCAGAACCCCCCCAGAAACCCCCAAACCCCAGAAACCCCCCAGAAACCCCCCAACGCCCCTGCAAATCACCCCAGAACCCCCGAAACTCCCCCCAAACCGCCCCCACGCTCCCACAACCCCCCCCAGAAACCCCCCAAACGCCCCCGCGGCCCCCCGGCGCGCACCCGGTCCGAGGCGTTGCCCGACTCTTCTTCCTCGTCCTCCTCCTCCTCGTCCTCGTCCTCCTCGTCCTCCTCCTCGTCCTCCTCCTCCTCCTCCTCGTCCTCCTCCTCCTCCTCCTCCTCCTCGCTCAGCGCCTCGCCGGCCCCGTCGCCCTCCGACTGCCGCCGCGGGCCCAGGCGTCCGGCCGTGAGCCCCCCACCGCCCCCCCGAAACACCCCCGGGGCCCCAGGGCCTCCCAGTGCCCCCCAGTAACCCCCCGGGGGTCCCAGGGCCTCCCCTCAGTCGCTCCCAGTGCCTCCCAGCACCCCCAGTTGACCCCTCAGTCGCTCCCAGTGCCTCCCAGTGCCTCCCAGCGCCCCCAGTTGACCCCTCAGTCGATCCCAGTGCCTCCCAGTGCCTCCCAGCACCCCCAGTTGACCCCTCACTCGCTCCCAGGGCCTCCCAGTGCCTCCCAGCGCCCCCAGTTGACCCCTCAGTCGCTCCCAGTGCCTCCCATCGCCCCCAGTTGACCCCTCAGTCGCTCCCAGTGGCTCCCAGTGGCACCCAGCACCCCCAGTTGACCCCTCAGTCGCTCCCAGTGCCTCCCAGTACCCCCAGTTGACCCCTCAGTCGCTCCCAGTGCCTCCCAGTGCCTCCCAGCGCCCCCAGTTGACCCCTCAGTCGATCCCAGTGCCTCCCAGTGCCTCCCAGCACCCCCAGTTGACCCCTCACTCGCTCCCAGGGCCTCCCAGCAGCTCCCAGCACCCCCAGTTGACCCCTCACTCGCTCCCAGTGCCTCCCAGTGCCTCCCAGCACCCCCAGTTGACCCCTCAGTCGCTCCCAGTGGCTCCCAGTGGCACCCAGCACCCCCAGTTGACCCCTCAGTCGCTCCCAGTGCCTCCCAGTACCCCCAGTTGACCCCTCAGTCGCTCCCAGTGCCTCCCAGTGCCTCCCAGCGCCCCCAGTTGACCCCTCAGTCGCTCCCAGTGCCTCCCAGTGCCTCCCAGCAGCTCCCAGCGCCCCCAGTTGACCCCTCAGTTGCTCCCAGGGCCTCCCAGTGCCTCCCAGCACCCCCGGTTGACCCCTCAGTCGCTCCCAGTGCCTCCCAGTGCCTCCCAGCACCCCCAGTTGACCCCTCAGTCGCTCCCAGTGGCTCCCAGCGGCTCCCAGCGCCCCCAGTTGACCCCTCAGTTGCTCCCAGGGCCTCCCAGTGGCACCCAGCACCCCCAGTTGACCCCTCAGTCGCTCCCAGTAGCTCCCAGTGGCTCCCAGTGGCTCCCAGCGGCTCCCAGCGCCCACCTTGCTGTCGGAGTCGCCGTGCCCGTCCACGGAGAAGCCGTCGTAGAAGAGGGAGAACCCGGCGCCCCCCTCGCTGTCCCAGTCGTCGCTCGGGCGGGCGCCCCCGGCCCGGCCCCGGCCCCCCCCGGGCGCCGCCATCTCCTCCGTCACCGTGATCTGCGGGGCCCAGGTGTCCGGGAGGGGGGCCCAGGTGTCCGGGAGGGCCCAGGGGCCAGGGGGGCCCAAAGGGGCCCAGGCGGCCGGGGGGGGCCCAGGTGTCCGGGGGGGCCCAAAGGGGCCCAGGTGTCCGGGGGGGGGGCAGCAGGGGCCCAGGTGTCCGGGGGGGGCGGCAGGGGCCCAGGTGTCCGGGGGGGGCAGGGGCCCAGGTGTCTGGGGGGGGGGGGCAGCAGGGATCCAGGCGTCCGGGGCGGGGGGGGCCGGGACCCAGGCGTCCGGGGGGTGTGGGGGGCGCAGCAGGGGCCCAGGCGTCCGGGGGGGAGGGGCAGCAGGGGCCCAGGCGTCCGGGGGGGGGCAGGGGCCCAGGTATCTAGGATGCGGGGGGGGCAGCAGGGACCCAGGCGTCCGGGAGGGGGCGGGGGGGGCAGCAGGGGCCCAGGCGTCCGGGGGGGGCAGGGGCCCAGGCGTCCGGGGGGGGGCAGCAGGGGTCCAGGCGTCCGGGGGGGGCGCAGCAGGGGTCCAGGCGGCCGGGGGGGGGCAGCAGGGGCCCAGGTGTCTGGGGGGGGCAGCAGGGGCCCAGGTGTCCGGGGGGGGGCGGCAGGGGCCCAGGCGTCCGGGGGGGAGGGGCAGCAGGGGCCCAGGCGTCCGGGGGGGGGCAGGGGCCCAGGTATCTAGGATGCGGGGGGGGCAGCAGGGACCCAGGCGTCCGGGAGGGGGCGGGGGGGGCAGCAGGGGCCCAGGCGTCCGGGGGGGGGCAGCAGGGGTCCAGGCGTCCGGGGGGGAGGGGCAGCAGGGGCCCAGGCCTCCGGGGGGGGCAGGGGCCCAGGCGTCCGGGGGGGGGCAGCAGGGGTCCAGGCGTCCGGGGGGGGAGGGGCAGCAGGGGTCCAGGCGTCCGGGGCGGGGGGGGCCGGGACCCAGGCCTCCGGGGGGTGCTGGGGGGGGGGGGGCGCAGCAGGGGCCCAGGCGTCCGGGCCTACCTCGGTGCTGGCGCGGGGGCTGCCTCGCTGCAGCCGCTTGTGCAGCCCCTCGGGGCCGTAGTCCAGCTTGGGGCGCTTGGGGGGGTCTGGGGGGGCCGCGGGCCGTCAGGGGGGGGATCCTGCACCCCCCCTCCGGCCCCATGGACCCCCCCCGGCCCCATGGACCCTCCCCAGCCCCCCCTGGCCCCATGGACCCCCCCCGAGACCCCCTCAGCCCCATGGACCCCCCCCGAGACCCCCACCGAACCCATGGACCCCCCCTGGGACCCCCCCGGCCCCATGGACCCTCCCCAGCCCCCCCCCGGCCCCATAGACCCTCCCCAGCCCCCCCTGGCCCCATGGACCCCCCCCGAGACCCCCTCAGCCCCATGGACCCCCCCCAAGACCCCCACCGAACCCATGGACCCCCCCTGGGACCCCCCCGGCCCCATAGACCCTCCCCAGCCCCCCTGGCCCCATGGACCCCCCCGAGACCCCCACCGAACCCATGGACCCCCCCTGGGACCCCCCCGGCCCCATGGACCCTCCCCAGCCCCCCCCCGGCCCCATAGACCCCCCCCGGCCCCATAGACCCTCCCCAGCCCCCCCTGGCCCCATGGACCCCCCCCGAGACCCCCTCAGCCCCATGGACCCCCCCCAAGACCCCCACCGAACCCATGGACCCCCCCTGGGACCCCCCCGGCCCCATAGACCCTCCCCAGCCCCCCCTGGCCCCATGGACCCCCCCCCAAGACCCCCACCGAACCCATGGACCCCCCCTGGGACCCCCCCGGCCCCATGGACCCTCCCCAGCCCCCCCTGGCCCCATGGACCCCCCCCCAAGACCCCCACCGAACCCATGGACCCCCCCCGGGACCCCCCCCGGCCCCATGGACCCTCCCCAGCCCCCCCCCCGGCCCCATAGACCCCCCCCCGGAACCTCCCAGCCCCATGGACCCCTGGGACCCCCCGGACCCCCCCGCACCCACCCGGCTCCTCGATGCTCCGCAGCTCGTCCGACACCCGGAAGTGCAGCATCTCCGACACCCGCTTCTCCGGCACCTGCGGGGGGGGGGGGGGCGTGGGGACCCCGGCGTCCGGGCGGCACCTGATCCCCCCCCCACACACAGAGGGACCCCGGCGTCCGGGTGTCCCCTCCCCCAAAGGGGGCCCAGGCGTCCAGGTGCTCCCTTCAAGGGGCCCAGGCGTCCGGGTGTCCCCCCCAACCAGGGGCCCAGGCGCCCCCTCCCCCCAGGGGCCCAGGCATCCGGGTGTCCCCCCCAACCAGGGGCCCCGGCGTCCGGGCGCCCCCTCCCCCAGGGGCCCAGGTGTCCCCCCCAACCAGGGGCCCAGGCGTCCCCCCCAACCAGGTGTCCAGGTGTCCCCTCCCCCCAAGGGGCCCAGGCGTCCGGGCGTCCCCCCCAACAGGGGCCCAGGTGTCCGGGTGCCCCCTCCCCCCAAGGGGCCCAGGTGTCCGAGTGCCTCCCCAGCCAAGGGCCCAGGTGTCCGGGCATCCCCCCAAGGGGCCCAGGCGTCCCAGTGCCCTCTCCAACCAGGAGCCCAGGCGTCCGGGCGTCCCCCCCAACCAAGGGCCCAGGCGTCCGGGCATCCCCCCAAGAGGCCCAGGCGTCCGGGTGCCCCCTCCCCAACCAGGGGCCCAGGCATCCGGGCGCCCCTCCTCCCAAGGGGCCCAGGTGTCCGGGCGTCCCCCCAAGGGGCCCAGGCGCCCCCTCCCCAACCAGGGGCCCAGGCGTCCGGATGCCCCCTCCCCCCAAGGGGCCCAGGTGCCCCCTCCTCAACCAGGGGCCCAGGCGTCCGGGCGTCCCCCCAAGGGGCCCAGGCGCCCCCTCCTCCCAAGGGGCCCAGGCGTCCGGGCATCCCCCCAAGGGGCCCAGGCGCCCCCTCCTCCCAAGGGGCCCAAGCGTCCGGGCATCCCAAGGGGCCCCAGGCGCCCCCTCCTCCCAAGGGGCCCAGGCATCCGGGCGTCCCCCCAAGGGGCCCAGGCGCCCCCTCCTCCCAAGGGGCCCAGGCATCCGGGCGTCCCCCCAAGGGGCCCAGGCGCCCCCTCCCCAACCAGGGGCCCAGGCATCCGGGCGCCCCTCCTCCCAAGGGGCCCAGGTGTCCGGGCGTCCCCCCAAGGGGCCCAGGTGCCCCCTCCTCAACCAGGGGCCCAGGCGTCCGGGCGTCCCCCCAAGGGGCCCAGGCGCCCCCTCCTCCCAAGGGGCCCAGGCGTCCGGGCATCCCAAGGGGCCCAGGCGCCCCCTCCCCCCAAGGGGCCCAGGCATCCGGGCGTCCCCCCAAGGGGCCCAGGCGCCCCCTCCCCAACCAGGGGGCCCAGGCGTCTGGGTGCCCCCTCCTCCCAAGGGGCCCAGGCGTCCGGGCGTCCCCCCAAGGGGCCCAGGCGCCCCCTCCTCCCAAGGGGCCCAGGCATCCGGGCGTCCCCCAAGGGGCCCAGGCGTCCGGGCGTCCCCCCAAGGGGCCCAGGCGCCCCCTCCTCCCAAGGGGCCCAGGCGTCCGGGGCGGCGCACCTGGCCGGGCCGGGCCATGGTCTTGCGGGCCCGGTGCACCTTGGGGCGGGGGGGGGCGGCGGGGGGGGGCGGCGGCGGCGGCGGGGCGGGGGGCTCGGCCGGGGCGGGGGGCTCGGCCGGGGGGGGCGGCTCGGCCGGGGGGGCGGCGGGAGCCCCAGGAGCCGCAGCGCCAGCGACTGCCCCGGCGGCGACTTCCCGGCCCCGGTCAGCGACATCTTGGCCCGGCTGGGGGCCGCGGGGGCGGGGCTTGGGCCTGGCCCCGCCCCCGGCCCCGCCCCCGGCCCGGGCCCCGCCCCCGCGCCCCGCCCCGGCGACCCCGGCAGCGTCTTGGTCGCGTGGCCTGGGGGGAAGAGCGGGAAAACGGGGGGGGGGGGGCGTCGGAGACCCCCCAAATCACCCCCCAAATCACCCCCCGGCCCCCCCGAGCCCCAAACACCCCCTCAGAGCCCCCCCCATGCCCCAAATACCCCCCGGACCCCCGGATCCTGCCCCCAAACCCCTCAGGACCCCCCCAATCACCCCCTCAGAGCCCCCCCCCATGCCCCAAATACCCCCCTGGACCCCCGGATCCTGCCCCCAAACCCCGCAGGACCCCCCCAAACACCCCCTCAGAGCCCCCCCCATGCCCCAAATACCCCCCTGGACCCCCAGATCCTGCCCCCAAACCCCTCAGGACCCCCCCAAACACCCCCTCAGAGCCCCCCCCCATGCTCCAAATACCCCCCTGGACCCCCAGATCCTGCCCCCAAACCCCTCAGGACCCCCCCAAACACCCCCTCAGAGCCCCCCCCCATGCTCCAAATACCCCCCTGGACCCCCAGATCCTGCCCCCAAACCCCTCAGGACCCCTCCAAACACCCCCTCAGAGCCCCCCCCATGCCCCAAATACCCCCCTGGACCCCCGGATCCTGCCCCCAAACCCCTCAGGACCCCCCAGACACCCCCTCAGAGCCCCCCCATGCCCCAAATACCCCCCTGGACCCCCAGATCCTGCCCCCAAACCCCTCAGGACCCCCCCAAACACCCCCTCAGAGCCCCCCCCATGCCCCAAATACCCCCCTGGACCCCCAGATCCTGCCCCCAAACCCCTCAGGACCCCCCCAGACACCCCCTCAGAGCCCCCCCATGCCCCAAATACCCCCCCGGACCCCCAGATCCTGCCCCCAAACCCCTCAGGACCCCCCCAAACACCCCCTCAGAGCCCCCCCATGTCCCAAATACCCCCCAGACCCCCAGATCCTCCCCCCAGACACCCCCTCAGAGCCCCCCCATGCCCCAAATACCCCCCTGGACCCCCAGATCCTGCCCCCAAACCCCTCAGACCCCCCCAAACACCCCCTCAGAGCCCCCCCATGCCCCAAATACCCCCCGGACCCCCAGATCCTGCCCCCAAACCCCTCAGGACCCCCCCAATCACCCCCTCAGAGCCCCCCCATGCCCCAAATACCCCCTGGACCCCCAGATCCTGCCCCCAAACCCCTCAGGACACCCCCAAACACCCCCTCAGAGCCCCCCTCCATGCCCCAAATACCCCCCTGGACCCCCAGATCCTCCCCCCAAAACCCTCAGGACCCCCCCAAATACCCCCCTGGAGCCCCCCAAACCCCTCAGGACCCCCCTCAACATCCCCCCAGAGCCCCCCCCATGCCCCAAATACCCCCCTGGACCCCCAGATCCTCCCCCCAAACCCCTCAGGACCCCTCCAAACACCCCCTCAGAGCCCCCCCCCATGCCCCAAATACCCCCCTGGACCCCCGGATCCTATCCTCAAACTCCTCAGGACCCCCCCAAATACCCCCCAGGACCCCCATGCCCTAAATAGCCCGCTGGACCCTCAGAACCCCCCCAAATACCCCCCAGGACCCCCCAAATACCCCCCTAGAGACCCCCAAACCCTTCAGGGCCCCCCCAACATCCCTCCCAGAGCCCCCCCAATGCCCCAAATACCCCCCTGGACCCCCCCTGGACCCTCCCAAACCCCTCAGGACCCCCCCATGCCCTAAATGCCCCCATGGACCTCCAATCCCCCCCCAAATCTCCCCTTAGAGCTCCCCCATGCCCCAAATACCCCCTGGACCCTTCCTGGACCCCCAGAACCCACCCCAAACCTCTCAGGACCCCCCCAAACACCCCCCCAGGGCCCAAATACCCCCCTGGACCCCCCAACCACCCCCAGATCCCCCCTAAACCCCCTCAGGACCCCCCAAACACCCTCCCATGCCCTAAATACCCCACCAGACTCCTCCATCATCCCCCCAAATACCCCCCGGGCCCCCCCAAAGCCCCCTGAGACCCCCCCGGGGCCCCCCCGTTCCCTGCCCCCCCCTCACCTGGGAGCCCCTTGGGGCTGGTGCCGGCCGGGGGGGGGCCCTGCGCCCCCTCCCCGTCGGGGGGCCCCCCCCGGGCTCCTTGCCGCCCCCGGACGCCGGGGCCCCCGCCGGCTCGTCTCCCGGGGGGGGGCTGGGGGGGGCAGCGCCGCTCTCGGGGGGGCCGGGGGGGGCCGCCGCCCCCCCCCACTCGCCGGGGCCCCCCCCGGGCTCTGCCGCGAGGCCTCCGGCGCCCGTCGGGTCCTGCGGGGAGAGAGGGCTCAGGGGACCCAGGCGTCCGGGGGGCCCAGGCGTCCGGGGGGCCCCACCCTGCGATCCCACTGATGGAGGGGCCCAGGCGTCCGGGGGGCCCAGGTGTCCGGGGGGCCCCACCCTGCGATCCCACTGATGGAGGGGCCCAGGCGTCCGGGGGGCCCAGGTGTCCAGGGACCCCCACCCTGCGATCCCACTGATGGAGGGGCCCAGGCGTCCGGGGGGCCCAGGTGTCCGGGGACCCCCACCCTGCGATCCCCACTGATGGAGGGGCCCAGGCGTCCGGGGGGCCCAGGCGTCCGGGGGGCCCCACCCTGCGATCCCACTGATGGAGGGGCCCAGGCGTCCGGGGGGCCCAGGTGTCCGGGCACCTCCAACCCAGGGATCCCGCCGACGGAGGGGCCCAGGCGTCCGGGGGGCCCAGGCGTCCGAGCACCCCCTACCCCCAGTTCCCTCCGTCGGGGGGGCCCAGGCGTCCGAGCACCCCCAACCCCGGGATCCCGCCGACGGAGGGGCCCAGGCGTCCGGGGGGCCCAGGCGTCCGAGCACCCCCAACCCCCAGTTCCCTCCGTCGGGGGGGCCCAGGCGTCCGAGCACCCCCAACCCCGGGATCCCGCCGACGGAGGGGCCCAGGCGTCCGGGGGGCCCAGGTGTCCGGGCACCCCCAACCCCGGGATCCCGCCGACGGAGGGGCCCAGGTGTCCGGGGGGCCCAGGCGTCCGAGCACCCCCTACCCCCAGTTCCCTCCGTCGGGGGGGCCCAGGCGTCCGGGCCCCGCCCCCCGCGGCTGGGGGGGGGTCACTTCGGGGCACAAAGGCGCCGTCGCCGCCCCTCCCCCCTCCCCGGCCGGGACGCCGGGGTCCCCCGGACGCCTGGGCCCCCTCCCCCCGGATCGTCGTGTGGGGGGAGGGGGGGGACCCGGACGCCTGGGCCCCCGGCCCGGCCCCCCCCCGGCCCCCCCCGCACCTCGCCGCCTCCCGCCGCCTCCATCGCTGCGGCCCCGCCGCGCCGGCAGCGCCCGCCGCTGACGTCACGCCCGGGGGCGGGGCCTGCTCTTAAAGGAGCCGCGCGCGGCGGCGAAGGCGAAGCTCCGCCCCCTCCCCGGGCGCGGGAGGGACCCAGGCGTCCGAGCATTGTCTGCCCTCGCGGGCCCAGGCGTCCGGGCCTGGCTCCACACGCTTCCCCTCCCCCCGCTCCAGCGGGGGACCCAGGCGTCCGGGACCCCCCCCAGCCCATGCTGCCTTCAAGGCACCCAGGCGGCTGGGGGCCCCTGCCCCCCACCCAGGGGGCCCAGGCGTCCGGGACCCCCCCCAATTCCTGCTGCCTTAGAGTGACCCAGGCGTCCGGACTCCCCCCCCCCGAGGGGCCCAGGCGTCCGGGGAACCCCCCCCGCCCGAGGGGCCCAGGCGTCCGGGACCCCCCCCTCCCCCGAGGGGCCCAGGCGTCCGGACTCCCCCCCCTGAGGGGCCCAGGCGTCCAGGACCCCCCCCTCCCCCGAGGGGCCCAGGCGTCCGGGCTCCCCCCTCCCCCGAGGGGCCCAGGCGTCCGGGGAACCCCCCCGCCCGAGGGGCCCAGGCGTCCGGGCTCCCCCCCCCGAGGGGCCCAGGCGTCCTGGCTCCCCCCCTCCCCCGAGGGGCCCAGGCGTCCGGGCTCCCCCCCCCCGCCCGAGGGGCCCAGGCGTCCTGGCTCCCCCCCTCCCCCGAGGGGCCCAGGCGTCCGGGCTCCCCCCCTCCCCCGAGGGGCCCAGGCGTCCGGGCTCCCAGCCGTCGCCCCCACGACTCCGTTTCGACAGTTTTTGGTTTTTTCTCCTCGTTTATTACAAACAGGCTCTAAAAGCGGCCGCGGGGCCCAGGCGTCCGGCCCCCCCCGCCCCGCTCTAACCGCTAGCCCTCGCTGCCCCCCTCCCCCGGGGCCCCGGCGTCCGGGTGCCCTCCCCGCTCTAACCACTAGACCCCCCCCAGCCCCTGCCCAGGGGCCCAGGCGTCCGGCCGCGCCCCCCACCTCCCGCCCTCCTCCCCCCGCTTTGCTCTAAGCTACAGAGAACCCAGGCGTCCGGGCGCGGGCCCAGGCGTCCGGGCGCCCCCCATCTCCCTCCCCGCTCCCCCACCGTCACTACAACCTACTGAGGGGACCCAGGCGTCCGGGCCCCCCCTGCCCCCAACCTTTTGTACAAGCTACAGAGAGGACCCAGGCGTCCGGGGGGACCCAGGCGTCCGGGGGGGTGAGCCCCTTTCTGGGGCTGAACCCCAGCGTCCGAGGGTGGGCCCAGGCGTCCGGGCGGGGCGCGCCCCAGTTTTCGAGGCTGAGCCCCGGCGTCCGGCCAGACCCCAATGTCCAAGGAGCCCAGGCGTCCGGGCGGCCCAAACCCTGTTTTGGGGCTGAAGCGCAGTGTCCCAGGAGGGGCCCAGGCGTCCGGGACGCAGAAATCCCGTTTGGGGCCAAACTGCTGCGTCCCAAGAGGGGCCCAGGCGTCCGGGACGCAGAAACCCCATTTTGAGGCCCAAGCGGCAGCGTCCCAAGAGGGGCCCAGGCGTCCGGGGCGCAGAAACCCCATTTTGGGGGCTGAAGCGCAGTGTCCCAGGAAGGGCCCAGGTGTCCGGGGTGCAGAAACCCCATTCCGGGGGCTGAACCAAAGCGTCCCAGGAAGGGCCCAGGCGTCCGGGACGCAAAACCCCCATTTTTGGGGGCCAAAGCGCAGCCTCCCAGGAGGGGCCCAGGCGTCCGGGACGCAGAAACCCCATTCCGAGGGCCAAGCGGCAGCGTCCCAGGAAGGGCCCAGGCGTCCGGGACGCAGAAACCCCATTCCAGGGGCCGAAGCGCAGCGTTCCCAAGAGGGGCCCAGGTGTCCGGGGCACAGAAACCCCATTGCGGGGGCCGAAGCGCAGTGTTCAGGGAGGGGCCCAGGTGTCCGGGACGCAGAAACCCCATTCCGGGGGCTGAACCCCAGCATCCCAAGAGGGGCCCAGGCGTCCGGGGTGCAGAAACCCCGTTCCGGGGGCTGAACCAAAGCGTCCCAGGAAGGGCCCAGGCGTCCGGGGTGCAAAACCCCCATTTTGAGGGCCAAGCGGCAGCGTCCCAGGAGGGGCCCCGGTGTCCAGGGTGCAAAAACCCCATTCCGGGGGCTGAAGCGCAGTGTTCAGGGAGGGGCCCAGGCGTCCGGTGCACAGAACCCCCATTCCAGGGGCTGAGCGGCAGTATCCTAGGAGGGGCCCAGGCGTCCGGGGCGCAGAACCCCCATTCCAGGGCCTGAAGCTCAGTGTTCAGGGAGGGGCCCAGGCGTCCGGGACGCAGAACCCCCATTCCAGGGGCTGAAGCTCAGTGTTCCCAAGAGGGGCCCAGGCGTCCGGGACACAGAACCCCCATTCCAGGGGCTGAAGCTCAGTGTTCCCAAGAGGGGCCCAGGCATCCGGGGCGCAGAACCCCCATTCCAGGGCCTGAAGCTCAGTGTTCCCAAGAGGGGCCCAGGCGTCCGGGACGCAGAACCCCCATTCCAGGGGCCGAGTGGCAGTATCCTAGGAGGGGCCCAGGCATCCGGGGCGCAGAACCCCCATTCCAGGGCCTGAAGCTCAGTGTTCAGGGAGGGGCCCAGGCATCCGGGACGCAGAACCCCCATTCCAGGGGCCGAGCGGCAGGCTCCCGGGAGGGGCCCAGGAGTCCGGGACGCAGAACCCCCATTCCGAGGGCCGGGCGGCAGGCTCCCGGGAGGGGCCCAGGCGTCCGGGACGCAGAACCCCCATTCTGAGGGCCGGGCGGCAGGCTCCCGGGAGGGGCCCAGGCGTCCGGGACGCAGAACCCCCATTCCAGGGGCCGAGCGGCAGGCTCCCGGGAGGGGCCCAGGCGTCCGGGACGCAGAACCCCCATTCCAAGGGCCGGGCGGCAGTATCCTAGGAGGGGCCCAGGCGTCCGGGACGCAGAACCCCCATTCCAGGGGCCGGGCGGC
This sequence comes from Struthio camelus, assembly GCF_040807025.1. Lineage (NCBI taxonomy): Eukaryota > Metazoa > Chordata > Aves > Struthioniformes > Struthionidae > Struthio > Struthio camelus. Next base: position 31,081 of record NW_027182710.1, read on the forward strand.
AGTATCCCAGGAGGGGCCCAGGCGTCCGGGACACAGAACCCCCATTCCGAGGGCCGGGCGGCAGGCTCCCAGGAGGGGCCCAGGCGTCCGGGACACAGAACCCCCATTCCAGGGGCCGGGCGGCAGGCTCCAGGGAGGGGCCCAGGCGTCCGGGACGCAGAACCCCCATTCCGAGGGCCGGGCGGCAGTATCCTAGGAGGGGCCCAGGCGTCCGGGACGCAGAACCCCCATTCCGAGGGCCAGGCGGCAGTATCCTAGGAGGGGCCCAGGCGTCC